>NC_041392.1:87136636-87168737 GCF_002162155.2 Triticum dicoccoides | reverse complement strand
GGGACTAGGTTGCATTCTTATGTAGGATCGTCATGTGATTGCCTATGCATCTCGACAGTTGCATCCACATGAGGAGAATTATCCTACACATGATCTAGAGCTTGCAGCCGTAGTCTATGCACTCAAGACCTGGCGACATTACCTTCTTGGTAAACGTTGCGAGATCTACACCGATCACCAGAGTCTCAAGTGTATCTTCACCCAACCGGATCTGAACCTTAGGCAAAGACGTTGGTTGGAGTTGATCACAGATTATGATATAGGGATTACCTACACCCCAGGCAAAGCCAATGTCATGGCTGATGCTCTAAGCCGTAAATCCTATTGCAACAATCTCATGTTGTAGCAAGGCCAACCACTTCTCCATGAGGAATTCTGTAAGCTTAATCTTCACATTGCTCCTCACGGATTTCTTTCTACCTTGGTGGCGAAACCTACCCTTGTGGACCTTATCATAGAAGCCCAGAAGCATGATACGGGGATTACCCGGATCAAGAGAAACATTAAGAAGGGAGTTGGTGGATGTTTCTCTATGGATGATCGTGGTGTTGTTTTCTTTGGGAATCGCTTGGTGGTTCCCAAGAAGCAACATCTTCGGCAGTTGATTCTTAAGGAGGCGCATGAATCTCCTCTCACGATTCATCCCGGTAGCACTAAGATGTATCAGGACCTACGCCAGAGGTTCTGGTGGACTAGGATGAAGAGAGAAATCGCTCAGTTCATTGCTAAATGTGACGTTTGTCATCGCGTTAAGGCAGAGCATCAGAGACCTGCTGGCACCCTTCAGCCTTTAGCTATTCCTGAGTGGAAATGGGATAAAGTTGGTATGGACTTCATCACCGGCTTTCCCAGGACCAAGAAAGGGAATAACGCTATGTTCGTAGTCATTGATCGTCTTTCCAAAGTGGCTCACTTCCTTCCTGTTCGAGAGAGTATCACTGCTAGTCAGCTTGCTGACTTATACATTTCTCGAATAGTGTCACTTCATGGTGTTCCACTAGAGATCAATTCAGACCGTGGCAGTCTTTTCACTTCTCATTTCTGGGAGAGTTTCCAAACTGCCATGGGAACCCATCTTTCCTTCAGTACCGCTTTCCACCCTCAGTCGAGTGGTCAGGTGGAACGGGTCAATCAAATTCTCGAAGACATGCTTAGAGCTTGCGTTATCTCATTTGGTATGGATTGGGAGAAATGTCTTCCTTTTGCCGAGTTTGCTTACAACAATAGCTATCAATCCAGCCTCAAGAAAGCTCCTTATGAGGTTCTCTATGGACGAAGATGTCGAACACCTTTGAACTGGTCAGAAACCGGTGAAAGACAATTCTTTGGACCGGACATGATCCAGGAGGCAGAAGAGCAAGTTCGCATCATTCGTGAGAATTTGAAAACAGCCCAGTCTCGTCAAAAGAGTCAGTATGATCGTCATCATAAGGATATGACTTATGAAGTTGGCGAAAAAGCTTACCTTCGGGTTACTCCCATGAAGGGTACCCATCGTTTCGGTATCAAGGGCAAGTTGGCTCCTCGTTACATTGGTCCTTTTCACATTCTCGCTAAACGAGGAGAGGTTGCCTACCAGTTGGAACTACCCCCACATCTTTCTCGAGTTCATGATGTCTTCCACGTCTCTCAACTCAGGCATTGCTTCTCGGATCCCATCCGCGGAGTGGACCACGAAACGCTTGATCTCCAAGATAACCTCACATACCGAGAGTACCCGGTTCGCATTCTTGATCAAGCAGAGCGTGTCACTCGACGTCAGAACATCAAGTTTCTCAAAGTTCAGTGGTCTCATCATTCCGAGAGAGAAGCTACTTGGGAGCGAGAAGATCGTCTTCGACTGGAGTACCCCGCTTTCTTTCCGTCAACCCTTGAATCTCGGGACGAGATTTTTTCAAGTGGGGGCGAGTTGTCACATCCCTAGTCTGGTATGACTTAGATTAGCTAGCCATTTGTGCATCATATTTAAATTTCATTTAAATTTGAAATGAGGATTGGTGGAACCCTCAGAATCATTTTTGAAAATGACCCAAATTTTTTTTCTCCAAAAGGGTCCAAGAAAATGCTCATGTTGCCCTCTGAAAATATTGGACAGAGATAAAAATCAAACCAATATCTTTAGGAGCTCATGGATATTTAATTTTGGCCATTTGGATTAATCCGATAATTATTTGCTTTGGATATATATTGTTATATATATGAAATATGGTCCAAAAATTATGCCAATTATAAAGGAGCTCTGGAATAATATATCTAGCTCCTGCAAAAATTGGCATAAGGTATTAAATTGATTTAGTATTATTACTAAATCAGAACAAATGTCAGAAAATTTAGAAAAAGAAATAAAACAGGAAAACCTTACCTGGGCTTCTGCCTGGCGCCTCTGGCCCAGCAGCAGCAGGCCGGCCCAGCCAGCAGGCGGCCCAGCCCGCCTCCTCCTCTGTCGTCTTCGTCCTCGACAGAGGGAGGGGAGCGTGCCTGGCGCGCGCGCGCGCCACCGCGCCACGCCACCAGCCTCCCTGTTTGCCTGGCGCCCCCCCCGTCGCTCTGGACGATCCCGCGCGTCGCCACGCCCCCCGTACCCTCTCACTCTTCCCCCGATTCTTCCTCTCCTCTCCCTCGCTCTCTCTCTCTCCCGTGTCCGAACGCGTCGGTCGCCGCCGTTCGCCATAGCCACCGCCACCGGCCTCCCCTCGCCTCCCCGACTCGCGCAGGAGCTACGCCCCCTCGCCCTGAAGCTCCCCATCAAGCCACAAGACGCCGGACGCCCTGTGGAGCCGCCGTCGCCGTCGTCTTCCACCTCGGGCTCCGACCACCACCGCCGTCGATTCGCCGCACGCAGGACGTCCCCGAGCCCGCTGACGCCTTCGCTGGGTCCGCGGTGAGCTCCGCCACCGTTCCCCTCTCTTCTCCCCCCTCGTTTCCGCGCCGTAGCGCCGTTCCCCACCACGGCCGAAGCTCTCGCCGCCGTCCTTGTCGCCGTCGCCGTCTCGGCCCGCCTCCGCCCAAACCGAGCATCCCATCGCGCTCCCAGTGCCACGAGGGTGCCGCCGAGCCCCTCAGGTGGCCTCCCCGTGCCCCGCAGCCCGTTCCCGCTCGAAGCCGAGCTCCGGCCGCCGCCGCGAGCTTTGCTCCGGCAAGCTCCGGCCTCCCCCGCTCCTTCCACCTGCCCCACCAGATGCGCGAGAGCCCGGGCTACGCCCCGGTGCTCTCCGACGCCGCCCCCGTGGCCTGTTTCGCGGACGCCGCCGCGTCCAGAGGTCGCCGCCGACGACCTCGCCGGCCTGGCGAGTGGGCCCCGTCGGCAGGTGGTTAGCTTAGTGCTAATCACTGTTAATTAACCCCCCTGACACTGACAGTGGGCCCCAGCGCCACTAACTTTTAATTAGGATTAAATTAACCCCTGTCTAACCCCCTGTCACTGACGTGTGGGCCCCACATGTCAGGTTTGACCCCATCAGCCGCAGTTGACTGCTGACGTCATGTTTACTCAATGCTGACGCAGCATATGATTTCTGGATTTATATTAAATTAGAAAATTCCAGAAATTGTTTTAAACTTCAAAAATTCATAACAATTCAACCGTAGCTCAGATTAAAATAATTTATATATGAAAAATTATCAGAAAAATGCAATCTTTCCATCTGTACTAGTTTCATGCATGACAAACCAACTTATACATGCTGAATATGAGAAAACACATTATGGCATATATATGAGCTTAATTTGGAGATGCATTTGAACCTTTGGTTCAAATGGACTTCAAACCAAATGATTACTAGTTGCATTAGCTCAAACAGCATCACATCTACATGCCATGTTCATGCATCATATTGTTGCATATGATTGTGTTGATTGCCGACACTGTTCCTTCTCGATAGGTCCTGCTCCGGAGTCTGTTCCAGAGTGCCTATCTATGAAGCAGTGCCTTCCTTGCTGATCTACCAGGCAAGCAAACCCCCTTGTTCATTTCGATAAAACCCTACTCTCTCGCTCCTGCTCTCAGTTATTGCATTAGGACAACAACGGTTCATCTGCTACTTTGTGCCGCGGTAGTTGAACCCATTCCTCTGCATGACCTGTCATTGCCACAGTAAATAGTTGAAACCCACTAGCATGTGTAGGAGTTGATTGAAGCCATTGTTGTGTTCCTACCATGCTATGCCTGCTATTGCTTAGAGTTGTGTCAGGTCTGGTTCATTGGGAATGAATTGGAGTGTTACGATATGTTCTGATGCTGAGAGTGAAGTGTGTGTGAACACGATTTGGTAAAGGTAGCGGTGAGAGGCCATGTAGGAGTACATGGTGGGTTGTCTCACTGGAACCGTCCTTAAGCACTGAGTTCTATGTATGTTGTCCAATGACTCGATACTACCACACATTGGGTTCCGGTAACTCGACCCCTCTCGACTTATTAACCAACTTGGTCTCTGTCCAGGAGTCGCAACTAGTTCTGGTGTTTGTAGGTAGTGCTATTTTTCTACCAAGTGGCACCCGGCAGGGTGGGCTTGGGACAGACTAGGCACACGTGGCCTGGTGTACCGAGTGGCACCCGGATGGTGGGCTCGGGAACCCTGTACACATCGTTTGGGGCCGTAAGCGACACCTCGGCCGGATCTCCTTGCGGGTGGAACCCGAATAGGCGATAAACCTAGACTAGAGTCTTGTGTGGTTAGTCAGGTCGTGGCCGACACCCTCGCCAGGCTTCCGCTTGAAGGTTGCCGAGATACATGACGTGTACATGGCGGTAAGTGGCGAGAGCGTGTGTGAAGAAGTACACCCCTGCAGGGTTAACATGATCTATTCGAATAGCCGGGTCCGCGGTTATGGACTTCTTGGATGCTTACATGGTACATAGACAACTTGAAGTGGATACTCTAAAATGCTCAAGACAAGTGTGAGTGCTATGGATGGCCTTCTCGTAGGGAGACGGGGATGAATCCATAGTAGTGTATTGTGTGGTGATTAGTGGACTCGTGTACGTTGTCTCACCTCAAGAGTTTCTGGTAGTCGTAGAACATGATAGCCACAGAGTCAAAGCTGGCTTGCTGCAACTAAACCCCACATTACCCTCTTGATACAAATGCATGTATGATAGGATCTGATGTAAGTCTTGCTGAGTACCTTTGTACTCATGTTGCTTCATTTATGCTTTTGCAGCGGAGACTTCGGTCTTACTAGTGTTCTCGTGGACTTCGACTAGTAGCTAGTACCTCAGCTACGATCTTGATCGGATGTTGTAGATAGTCAGGCTCTTCAGCCTTTTTCATTCGTAGATGTCTGTACCCAGACATGTAATGCTTCCGCTTGTTGCTTGTATGCTCTGTATGATGGGTTTTGTGACCCCTGTTTGCAATAAATGCTATGATGGCTCTTCTGAGCCTTTATCTATTTGAGTTGTTGAGTTATGCTGTGATGCCATGTTGTACAGCACATACTTGCATGTTATGCGTACGTGTAATGTGTATTGCTATGTGTGGGATCTGACTATCTAGTTGTTTATTCTTAGTAGCCTCTCTTACCGGGAAATGTCTCCTAGTGCTTCCACTGAGCCCTGGTAGCTTGCTACTGCTCCGGAACACTTAGGTTGGCCGGCATGTGTCCTTCCTCGATCCTGTGTCTGTCCCTTCGGGGAAATGTCACGCGATGAATACCGGAGTCCTGCTAGCCCGCTACAGCCCTGTTCACCGGAGTCCTGTTAGCCCAGTGCTACAGCCTGGATTCACTCACTGATGACCGACACGTTCGATGCTGGGTCATGGATGCCTGTCCCTGTAAGTTAGTGCCACTTTGGGTTTACGACTAGCCATGTCAGCCCGGGCTCTTTATCATATGGATGCTAGCGACACCATCATATACGTGTGCCAAAAGGCGCAAACGGTCCCGGGCAAAGGTAAGGCGACACCTGTGGGGATACCGTGCGTGAGGCCGCAAAGTGATATGAGGTGTTACATGCTAGATCGATGTGGCATTGAGTCGGGGTCCTGACATCCTCTCTATAAACAATGCATAGATTTTGTCTATTTTCTGCATTACTCTTTTTTATATATGTTCATTAATGACATGTTGCACCCATACACTGTGGTACGGCAAGTACGCAAGGGGCTTCAATACCCTTTAATATGGTGTGAGAAGTCCGTACACTTTCACAAGTGCGGCACCCCGAACTTATAGCACTATATGCATCGGCTCCGAATCATGATTTGGGTCAATAGTTGGGTTTGCCCGGCTCCTATGTTTTGGTGCCTTACGTTCCGCTATATCGGCTAAGGTAGCACTAGGAGAACCACTGCGATTGTGCCCCGGTTGAGCTGGGTTAAGCACCTCAGTGGAGAAAGCTAAAACTAACTGTCATGATGAGGCGAGAGACTGGTCGCTGTTCAAGAGGTTTTTCGAGTCCCTAAAGACTTATGCCGCTTCGATCGAGGAGCTGGATAACCCCAGCCAAGGCGTGGATAGCGCCCCGAACTCAGTCTTCCGAACTAGGGGCTTCGCCGAAATTTAAAATTATAAAGTTCTATGGCTAAGTGAGAGTGTTCAAGCATTATAGTTCAATTGCCTGGTTCGTCGTGCTGAGCGCCTCCCTCGAAGGACCCAACCATGGGAAAAAGAGCGCTCAGGTTTATCACCGAACACCACAGCACTAGTGGCATGGGGGCAGAAGCCGATGACTGGCCATCTCTCAATTTTTGATAAACAGCCGCACAGAAAATAATATTTTAAATTCAATAAGCATCTCTTAGCACATATGAACAAGTTTTCAGTGCACAGGATAAACACGAGCGAGTTCATTCAAAAATTACATCCTTGGTACACTCATCCGCTAGAAGGCGGGCACCCGCAAGAACATCCTTATAGTAGTTCTCGGGCTTGCGATGCTCCTTCCCCGGCGGCGGCCCGTCCCTAACAAGCTTCTCACCATCCAGCTTACCCCAGTGCACCTTTGCACGGGCAAGGGCCCCACGGGCACCTTCGATGCAGACGGAACACTTGATGACCTCGAGCCTTGGACAGGCCTCCACCAGCCGCCGCACCAGCCCGAAGTAGGTCCCAGGCAGGGCCTCTCCGGGCCACAGCCGAACTATGAAGCCCTTCGTGGCCTGTTCGGCTGCCTTGTGGAGCTCGACCAGCTGTTTCAGCTGGTCGCTCAAGGGCACAGGGTGTCCGGCCTCAGCATACTGAGACCAGAACACCTTCTCCGTTGAGTTGCCCTCTTCAGCTCGGTAGAATGCGGCGGCGTCGGATACGCTGTGGGGAAGATCTATGAATGCCCCTGGAGAGGTCCAGATTCGGGTAAGTAACAAGTAGTTTACTTCTATATTTCTGCTTTGCATAAAGAATGCCTTACCCATTGCTATCTTTTTCACCTCCTCCAACTCTTGGAGGGCCTTTTGGGCTTCGGCCTTGGCAGACTTGGCAGTCTCAAGGGCCGTCGCGAGGTCGGACGCTTGGGTCTTTGACTCAAGCTCCAAACTCTCATGTTTTTTCATGAGAGCCTGAAGCTCTTGCTGCACCTCGCCGACCTGAGCCCCAAGTTTCTCTCGCTCGGTGCGCTCCGCGGCTGTTTTCTTTTCGGCCTGAGATAGCGCCTGCTTGAGGGTCGCCACCTCAGTCATGGCCCCTACAATAAGCAGTACAATCCTGTTATTTTTTGCAATCACGCCTCTCTGTAGGCACCCTTTTCAGTAAGGTATTTCTTACCTTCTTTCTCCTCGAGCTGCCGCTTGGCAAGGCCGAGATCTTGCTCGGTTCGCCTGAGGTCCTGTTTCAGGACACCCACCTCCGCAGTCAGTGTGGCGGTGGATATCAGCGAAGCCTGCATACGCATATTGACTCTTTATTGTTAGACTCATGCGAAATTTAATAGATCCTCTATTCGGCTTTTCTTTCCGAACGCCAAACAGAGCATCAGGGGCTACTGTCTATGCGGTAATATTTTTACATATTTTTTACTTACCTCAAAGCCTGTTAGGAGGCTAGCGCAAGCTTCACTCAGTCCGCTCTTGGCGGACTGAACCTTCTGGATCACCGTACTCATAATAGTACGGTGCTCCTTGTCAATGGAGGCGCCTTCAAGCACCTCCAGCAGATTGTCCGACACCTCCGGTTGGACGGAGGCTGCCGGCTCAGAAGGCTTGCTCCTCTTGGAAGGAGTTCGCCTGCCGCGGTTTGGAATCGTTGAAGATTCCGGCACGGTGTCCGGCTCAAAGCCGGACTTGGAGCCCTGGGGGGTCTTTTCCCCTTTACTCCTGGTGTCCGGGAGGTCGCCTCGCGTCTCCTCCAGGACCATCTCCTCTTGCCCCGAAGCTCGTTGCGACGTCACTTCGTCATCGTCCGCGGTGCGGGGGGAGACAGCAGGCGGAACGGAGTTCATGTCCGATGAATCCAGGGAGCCGCTCGACAACTCGTTGAGTTCGGCCCGGGGCGGGCTGCGTGATTATATTCGACATTAGGGAAAGCTGTGCAACAAAAGGAATATCATGAGTTACTCTGGTATCTGGACACTTACGATTCCGCCGGACGCCTGGCCCTGTCTGGCCACTCCTCTTCGTCCTCGTCGGCGTCGGGGACGTAGTCCGGCGGAGGGGTTTTCCTCTTCTTGGACCCTTCGGCCTTCCCCCTTGGGGCGGCCTTCCTTTTCTTTCCTCCCTCCGCTGGGAGGGGAGAGTTTTCTTCTTCCTCCTCCTCGTTTTCATGGGAGGAGGGTGTCTCGGACTCATGGGATGACGAGTCCGACAACACCACGTTGCGGGTACTCCTTCGAGTCCCCGTGGTCTTCTTCTTCTTGGCCTTCTTTTCCGGCACCACATAAGGCGCCGGAGCCAGCAGGTTCACTAGTAGAGCTGGGGCTGGGTCTTCGGGCAGCGGAGCCAGACAGTTAATCGGTCCGGATACCGCCTGCCAAGCCTGTCAAAGGTAAGGGAGTTTAGATCCCGCATAGACTTAAACTATGAAAAAAGCTGAACATCCTGTAAAAGGTGAAAATAGCTTACCTCGCTAGCGTGACGCTGCGAGCTGTATCCGCGGTCCTCGGAAGCGGATGTGGGAGCCTCGGCACCTTTGATTAGCGCCTTCCAGACATCTTCATACGTCGTGTCGAAGAGCCTATTAAGGGTTCGGTGCCGTGCCGGGTCGAACTCCCACAAAGTAAAGTCCCGTTGTTGACACGGGAGGATTCGGCGAACGAGCATGACCTGGACTACATTTACAAGCCTGATCGACTTGTTTACCACGGACTGGATGCATGTCTTCAGTCCGGTCACCTCTTTCTCATTACCCCATGATAGGCCCATCTCTTTCCAGGACATGAGCCGCGTGGGGGGTCCGGATCGGAACTCGGGGGCTGCGATCCATTTCGGATCACGTGGCTCGGTGACGTAGAACCACCCGGCTTGCCACCCCTTTAGGGTCTCTACGAAGGAGCCCTCGAACCACAGGATGTTGGCAATCTTGCCCGCCATGGCGCCTCCGCACTCCGCCTGGTTGCCGTGCACCACCTTGGGCTTGACGTTGAAGGTCTTGAGCCAGAGGCCGAAATGGGGGCGGACGCGGAGGAAAGCCTCGCACACGACGATAAATGCCGAGATGTTGAGGATGAAGTTCGGGGCCAGATCGTGAAAATCCAGGCCATAGTAGAACATGAGCCCCCGGACGAATGGGTGAAGTGGAAAACCTAGTCCGTGGAGGAAGTGGGGAAGGAATACTACCCTCTCATGAGGCCTTGGGGTGGGGAGAAGCTGCCCCTCCTCGGGAAGCCTGTGCGCATTGTCTTTGGACAAGTATCCGGCCTTCCTTAGCATTTTTACGTCGCCCTCCGTGACGGAGGAGACCTTCCATTTGCCTCCCACTCCGGACATCGCTGGAGAAGGTCGAGGTGGGAAGTGCGGGCTTGGGCGCTGGAGCTCAAGTGCGCAGGAGATGGATAGGCAAAGGAGGAAGAAGGCGTAGGTAAAAAGGTGGATCCTTATCCCCTTATATGGGCGGATGCGGTTGTGCGTCCCCACCTGCCTAATAAAACTCGCTTGCCTCCCAAGCGCCATGGTAAATGGCGCGGTTAGGGTTACCCACGTCCGTATTGATGAGAATCCCGTAAAAAGGGCACACGATCTCTGCTTTGACAAGACACGCCAAGGAAACCGCCTCGCAAAACATGCTGAGGTGGGAAAGTAAAAACGATTCGTGTAAAGGACTTGGGCGTAGTGTGATAGCGCACTGCGGAATACGTCAGCAGATTTGATTTGTGTTAATATTATTCTCTCTATGGCAATATGTGGAAGCTTATTTTGCAGAACCGGACACTACTCTTGGTGTTTACAAATATTCTATGAATGACTTGGAGGAGGAACCCGCCTTGCAATGCCGAATAAAATTTGCGCGCCGGACTCGTCATCATTGAAGCCTGGTTCAGGGGCTACTGAGGGAGTCCTGGATTAGGGGGTGTTCGGGTAGCCGGACTATACCCTCAGCCGGACTCCTGGACTATGAAGATACAAGATTGAAGACTTCGTCCCATGTCCGGATGGGACTTTCCTTGGCGTGGAAGGCAAGCTTGGCGATGCGGATATTCAAGATCTCCTACCATTGTAACCGACTCTGTGTAACCCTAACCCTATCCGGTGTCTATATAAACCGGAGGGTTGTAGTCCGTAGGCAATCAACTCCATACACAACAATCATACCATAGGCTAGCTTCTAGGGTTTAGCCTCCTTGATCTCGTGGTAGATCTACTCTTGTACTACCCATATCATCAATATTAATCAAGAAGGACGTAGGGTTTTACCTCCATCGAGAGGGCCCGAACCTGGGTAAAACAAAGTGTTCCCTGTCTCCTGGTACCATCCGGCCTAGACGCACAGTTCGGGACCCCCTACCCGAGATCCGCCGGTTTTGACACCAACAGGGGGCGTGGGGTTGCGGGCGCAGTAAATCCCCACGTCCTCCCCTCGGCTTCGCAGCCCACGGGGCTATAAGTAGGGGGAAGAGGGGGGCACGCGCGCCCCTCCTTCCTACTACCCCTTGCTTTCTTCCTCCTCGCAGCTCCTTGCTCTCCTGCTTCCTCTTCTCTTCTTCGCTTCGCCGCACGCCCAGGCTCTGACGAACGCTATGGTGACAGCTCGCGATGAGCTCTTCCTCCGCTGCCGCGCCTCCCCCAGTGCGCTCCAGCACCTAGGACGGCTCTGAAGTCCATGAAGACCATATCGAGTTCCTCTGCCAGACCCGTCGGCTTCCCAGCAAAGACCGCGTGCAGGTGCGTCTTGCGTCGGAGGGGGAGATTTCTCCCGCCCCGCAAGAGGGCGAGCGGGTCATCTTCCGCTCGCACTGCCTGCGTGGGTTGGGGCTGCCGGCGAGCAGCTTTTTCCGGTCGTTCATGGAGTTCTATGGCCTCCAGCCGCACCACCTCACCCCCAACATAGTGGTGCTGCTATCCGCCTTCGTGGCTCTGTGCGAAGGCTTCCTCGGAGTCCTCCCCACCCTCGAGCTCTGGGGGGAGTTCTTCTTCTCCAATCTCGGCACCCAGGCTGCGGCCATGCCGGCTCAGTGCGGCGCCTTCATCGCCGTGCGAAGGACAGGAGCCGACAACCACTTCCCCTCCATCTCGCTGTTGAAGTCGGTGAAGATGTGGCAGCGGTCCTACTTCTATGTCAGGAATGTCGCCACAAGGGGCGACTGGGTCAATCTGCCGGCTTTCGAAGCCGGCCCGCCGGCTGGTAGACTGCCCAACTGGTCGTACCGGGCCAGGTCGCTAACGCCTGCGGGAGCCGGCGCCATCACGCGACTCCGAGTGCTGATGCAGTCAGAGGGTCTGACTGGTCCGGACCTGCTGGCTGCCTTCGTCTCGCGCCGAGTTCTCCAACTCCAAGGCCGCCCTCACCTGATATGCCAGATGAGCTGGGGCCGTGATCTGAGTCGGATGTGCACCAAGGACATGCCTCATGAAGAGGTGGCCCTGATGGTGAACTACCTCTCGGACAGCAGGCTCCCGGAGGACTGGCGATTCGGCAAGGAGCCATACTCCCGCGCCAACCCCCCCGCCTGTGGTGAGTCGCCTTTCTTTTCTTTCTTTGGATTGTCTCCTTCTTGCCGAGTTTGTTCTGAGCAGTCGGCTTTTGGTTAGAATCCCCTTCTTCACCCACCAGCCGGCACCTCGGGGACGGCCCGTGAGTTCGTCGCTGACTGGGTGGAGAGCGATATTGATGACCCCGATCTGGGGGCGGCGGCTCTGGAAGACGATGCCGAGGGAGGAGGAGGGACGACAGGCGACTTCAGGCCCTCAGCTACCTTCACCGACTGGCCTGAAGACGACGCCGAGGGAGGAGTCGCCCCTCGCCATCGGCCAAGAGCCAGTCAGCCGGGCGCGGGCTCTTCTGCCACGTCGGGCTCTCGAGGCGGCGGGAAGAAGCGCCGGGCTGCGCCGACTTTGTTCGGCAGCCGGCCAAAGAAGCCCAAGGGCTCGGCTGCGGCGACCCGGCGGGATGAGGCAGCCGCGAAGGCCATCCGCTTCCGTAAGGAAGTGAAGAAGCCGCCGTTGGTCTCTGCGTAAGTATTCTGACTTTGGAGTTTATTCTTTCTTCGTGTTTTGTATGAGTCTCTGCTCGCCCCTCTTTCTTCAGGTCTCCCCTCTCTCTTGAGCAGGTCGCCGCCGGCTCCATCATGGGGTCAGCAGAGACGCCCGCCACCACTCGACGGATAGACCCCGCTGCTGACCTCTGGGAGGCGACGGAGCGGAATGCGCAGGAGAAGCGCAATGAAGAAGAAGCCCTCTGCCCGGAGAAGGCGGAGGCCTCCGCCAAGAAAAAACTGGCGGAGGCCGAAGCCGCCGCCGCGGCGAAGCAGCATGCTGAGGAAGCCGCACGCCGCCAGTCGGCCTTGCTTGTTACCCCGCTGAACTCTACGCCGCCGCCCCCGGAGTTCACGGGGCAGACTGGAGGAGCCGGCAGGGAGAACCTCGTCGAGGAGAGGGAAGGCGGCGAGCCCTCTACTCCGGGCGTGAACGTTCCGCCGCCGCCTCAGCCGCCGTCTGAAGGCGTGCAAGGCGAGAAGCCAGAGGACCCTCCAGTGCCGCCGACCGAAGACGAGGCCGTGGCGAGGCTACTCCTCCAGGTCGGCTCGCCAGCGCGACGTCGTCTGGAGAAGGTGACTTCTGCACCCCGCCCCCTGGAAGCCGGCATCGCCAGCTCGGCGGCTCCAGACGCCGAAGCGACGAGCGCCGCACCTGTTGGGTGGGTGCGGGGAGGCGGCACAGGGCCGCTGAACCGGGCGCTCCTGGACGTCCAGGCGAAGCTCCGCGCTAAGGGCGACGCCCTCCAGAGTTGCACCAAGGCATTCCTAGCGTCGTGGGCGGCCGTCCGGGTATGTTTTTCTTTGGGACTTTGTTTTTCTTGTTCCTCTCTGTGGGGGCGCGCCAGCGCACCCACTGGGTGTAGTCCCCGAGTTTCGGGCCGGCTGCTGAGCAGGCAGCCCGAAACTCCAATTGATGAACTTCTGGGTACTAACTTTGTCTGAGATGCTTGCTGCAGGATTACCACAACCTCCGCGTCACTGCCTTCAACATCAATGTTGAAGAGCTGGGCAAGCGGACCGCCGACTTGGTGGAGAGACGGAGTAAGTCCTTCCCTCTTTTTTCTTCTCTGCGGGGGCGCGCTAGCGCACCCGCGGGCTGTAGTCCTCGAGATTGGGGCTGACTGCTGAGCAGTCGGGCCGGATCTCCTCGGCGACTTACTTTATTGATGGGTGTTGTCTTTCTTCCTTTCCTTCAGGAGCCAACACTGCTCTTCAACAGCAGCTGAGCAAAGCTAACTCCGCCCTGCTCGCCAAAGGGGAGGAGTGCAGCAGGCTCGCTATAAAGCGCGATCTGCTGGCCACTCAGTTGGCGGAGCAGAAGGAGCTGCTTGCGAAGTCGCAGAGGGAGGCGGAGGAGACGGAAACCGCCTTCTTGGCCGAGTTCGCGAGCGAGCGCTCCTCCTGGTCTGACAAGGAGGCGCTGCTGTCCTCCGACTTCCACGAGATTGAAGACATCATTGATGGTGAGTCTCTTTATTTTCTTTCTTCGAGCTGCCGACTTAGATCGTGCCGACTCCTGGTTTTTGACTTGCTTTTTCGTTTCTTCGTGTATTTTACAGACTTCTTCCCTGGGCAGTCGCAGGCCGCTATCCAAGCCATCGAGGCCGATCGTGAAAGTCGGAGGGCGGAGGGCGTGGAGATCGCCGTCGGTGCCCCCCGAACTCTTGATGAGCACATCTTGAGCATCGAGGCTCGCCTCCGGCCGGAGTTCCGGAGCTCAGCCCATCGCGTGAGGTAGTCGCGAGTTGACTCATCAGGACCTTGCACGCACAAGGAGAGCTGACGAGGCTTGGGAGGACGCTTGTACATGCTGGTGAAGTTGTGGACGAACGCCTCGGTGAAGTCGACCCAGCTGTTGATGCTGCGGGGCTTTAGGCTATTCAGCCATGTCCGGGCCGTGCCCTGGAGCATGAGCGGAACGTACTTTACGGCGACACGCTTGTTGCCGTTTGCTATGCTGACAGCTGTGGAGTAGTCGACTAGCCAGTCTTCTGGCTTCACGGAGCCGGTATACTTGGGCGTGTCTCTCGGGAGCGTGAACCCTTTGGGAAAGGGCTCGTCCCAAATGCGGGGCCCGAAACAAGGCAGACCCAGCTTGTCTTCTTCTTCCAGCGCCAGGGACTGGTGAAGTCGGTCGATCCGGTGGCGGGCGTCATTCTCTCCAACTCCCTCTCGGCGGCCAAGGCGGTCACCGAGAGTCAGATGGTCAACAGGCGGCGGGGAGACTCGCCTTTCTTTGCGGGGAGGTGGAGGCGGACAGTCTTCCTATTGTTCCACTGCTCTCGGGCGGCCGTCTCGGTCGCGCTCTATGGTAATCCGAGTCCGACTGTGGCTGACAGCCGGCTCCTTGTCCTTCCTTCCTCGGGCACTGCCAGTCGGCGTCCGAGACGTCGCGCCTTGATCTAGGTGCGGGTCGTCGTTTGGCCGCTGCGGCGCCTCCGTGCGGCAGCTGGCCTCGTTTTGTGCGGCAGCCGCGTCGAGGAGCCGCTGAACTCGCTCCATCATGAGGCGGTGCTCTTCGCCCTCGAAATTGTCCATCTCATACGCCGCTGCCTGGGCGGCTCGGATGTTCTCCGCTGGCGTGGCATACACGGGGCGGCTAGCCCCAAACAGGCTGGCGATGGCTACACCGCGCTGCTGAATCACGCCAAGGTGGCTGGGCCCTGCCGGGGCCGGCGAGCCACCAACAGCGCGATGCTTCTCCCGCTGGTAAGCTTCTGACAAGCGTCTCATGCTGGGTAGCTTCTTCGCGCCATCAACAAGCTGAAGGCGGCTTGCTTCTAATGTCTCTGCGTCCGCATCTTCCGGAATGGGCGCAGCTAGGTCTTGCAGCGCCGCGCCGAGTGAGTCGGGCGCCCCTCCACCAGGGAACTCGTCATGACTGATGACCAGAACCTCAGTGACGGTGCTTCCGTCGCTCTCCGCGTGGGGGAGAGGTTCGTCGTAGACCACCACATTGGTGGGGAACGCGTCGACCGACGCGGTGTCGGAGTCAACCAGCATCGGGTCGGTGGAGCCTACGGACTCCAAGTCTACGGCGGGCTCACCGGAAACGTGGAGTTGATCGAGGAGGCCCGTGAGGAGGTTTTCGGGGCCGCCTGCGCCTGCGTCAGACGCAGGTTCGTCGGAGAGGCAGACCCTGCCGACAAGTTCGGCCAAGGAGCTGGCTGCGCAGGCGATCTCAATGCCGCGCAGCGCGTCGACGCAAACTTCGTCTGGCGTGCCTGGATGGCTGTGCTTGCCAGGGAGGAAAAGGGTTCCCATCCAGAACAGATCTCCGGACGGCGGTGCACCATGCCCCACGGTGGGCGCCAAATGTTGGGGGTTTGGTGCGACATATGCCAACGGATGGCTTATCATGGTGGGGGCGAGTAGAACGTCGTCGGTGCCTGGAAATGGGATGAGGTGAAGACATGCACGCCGGTGAATCTTACCCAGCTTCGGGGCTCTCCGGGGAGATAATACCCCTACAACGAGGTCTAAGCTTGGGGGAGTTGATACGTCCATTTTGCATCATGCTTTTATATCGATATTTATTGCATTATGGGTTTTTATTACACATTATGTCACAATACTTATGCCTATTCTCTTTTATTATACAAGGTTTACATGAAGAGGGGGAATGCCGGCAGCTGGAATTCTGGGCTGGAAAAGGAGCAAATATTAGAGACCTATTCTGCACAAATCCAAAAGTCTTGAAACTTCATGGGAGAATGTTTCAGAATATATAAAAAATATTGGGCGAAAGAAGTACTAGAGGGGGGCCACCCACCACGAGGGTGGGGGGCGCGCCCTACCCCCTAGGCGCGCCCCCTGCCTCGTGGCCCCCCTGGTGGCCCTCTGATGCCCATCTTGGGCTATATGGAGTCTTTCGTCGAGGAAAAATCATAAGGAAGCTTTCGGGACGAAACTCCGCCGCCATGAGGCGGAACCTTGGCGGAACCAATCTAGGGCTCCTGCGGAGCTGTTCTGCCGAGGAAACTTCCCTTCGGGAGGGGGAAATCATCGCCATCGTCATCACCAACGATCCTCTCATCGGGAGGGGGTCAATCTCCATGAACATCTTCACCAGCACCATCTCATCTCAAACCCTAGTTCATCTCCACTACAAGAAATATGTCAACTTGTGACCTTGACTATTGGTCACTGAAAGGTTATTGTTTTTCATTTGCGACCTTTTTGTGACAAAAAACAGAAGGTCAAAAGCTGGCGGTCGTAAACTGAAATTAACGACCTTCTATGTGAGAAGGTCGTAGACGTTTACGACCAAAATATGCCCATTGTTTTGTTTTGGTCACTAGCAACCTCCCCAGGCCACGTAGGCATCCAGCATGGCAAGCTGATGTGGCACAAGATTCAGACCGGTCCAATTCGGTATTCTACATGGGCCTAGCCCATTAATTAAGACTATTAGTGTTTTTTCTCATATTAATTTTGGCTAGGTAGATGGGCCAAGCCCAACAATTAAGCCTTCTCATTTTTGGGCCGTGGCCTTTTCCGCTAGAAAGTTTTAGCTTTTTTGTAATATAAAAAAGGTCCACTAGTCAAATGGGTCCCAGATGTCAGGTTCAGGTACGTGGGTCCCAGCTAGCAAATTCATATTCTTCATATTTCAATTTAATAGTAAATAAATAACCAGTATCACTAGTGCAGAACCGGGCAATAGCACAGGTTCGTAAGGCCCTTTAGTGCCGGTTTGGTAACTGGCGCTAAAATATAGGCACTAAAGCCCCCCCCCCCTTTAGTACTGGTTCAACACGAACCGGTGCTAAAGGGCAACCACATGGCACGAGCCAGCATCGGGGGCAGGGAGCCCTTTAGTACCGGTTGGTGTCACCAACCGGTTCTAAAATGTTGAGGGGGTTTTGGGTTTATGATTTCTTTTTCATTTAATTTTGTGTTTTCAATTTAATTCCTTTTTGTTGGCTGGTATTTTACGATACTACATATTGTACACGTTATGCATATATATAAAATAGAATTTCTAGTAGAACCGATCATAATATATATATATATATATATATATATATATATATATATATATATATATATATCATCGAATGTCTCACACAACTTCCATTAATTAATTCACACATATATACACACATGTATATATATATACAATTCTCCTAATTGGTGCCTTCGGAGCCAGTGGCATTAGCCTAGCTAATTGGTGCCTTCGGAGCACGATAACAATTGGAAGTGGTTCATGGGGGCGGTAGCGGGTAATAGTATTCTCCTTTGGGATCTATGACCTGGTCGAGCAAAAATCCCGCTATTTCCTCTTGAATTGCTTCTATGCGGTCCTGTGCTAGGAGCTTGTCTCGCACCTCTCTGAACTGTTAAGAAGGAGATCAATATGCATGTGTATTAGTTGTGTGACTAGATATCGATAATGGTGTAAAAATTGTGAATAGTGTTCTGACAATCGATATCATACCCACTCCTGTCTTTGAGATTTGCTCCTTTCGGATGCCATCATGTGAATGTTCTCGTAAACGTAGTATGCACATAGATCATTCCCCGGCGCCTGCTTCAGGGCCTTTACGAGAATGGAATTTGATCAGATAATAATTAATCAAGCATGATAATTAAAGAGATGGCAGCTAGCTAGAACTACTTAATTACTTACCTTGGGTCGATACCATTTCAGCTTTTGTTTCCATGCGCCTGGAGTGGCCCTGATGAACTTTGCCCAAGCCCTGCCCCGCCGACAAAGAAAATGAATAAATGGGTTATTAAATAGTTGTTATCAGGAAATGACGAACTAATTAAATAGGCTGAGATATAGTTAATAATGATTGAAATTACCTGTTGACTATCCCCTTCACGATGGTGTAGTCACTTGCTTTCTTAAGTAGCGAGTCTAGTACTTCAACTGTTCCTTCATCAACTTTAATGATTAACAAGATCCAGTGAAATCTGCATGCACACACGTTTGCATGTCTTAATTAAGCGGGTATATGTAAGCAAAAACATGTAGCTAGCTAGTAGGGAAAAACAGAATTTGTAGTACAAGACAGTGTGACTCACTGGAAGTTGTAAGGAAGTAGTATATCTTCATTGTATTTGAGTTCCTTGAAGAACTGTAGCATGCTTTCCTCTACACTTTTTTCGTGATATGGATCTATTTTCCATGTGTATTCATTAATGGTATTTGGGTCAACGAACCCAATGCCATAGCGTCCACCTTTTTTCATTTCATAAATCTTCATCTTGCATAATACCACAAAAAAGAATATAGTGAGGATAATTACAGGTAATGATTGATCAAAATGATCACTACATCTAGCTTGAGACTTAAATTACAGAAAGAAATCACTTACAGACAATAGCAACTGACGATAGATTTGTCGAGTGCGTCTTTATTGTATAGCTGAAATAGTTCTGAATACTGGTCACAGCTTTCTCATGGTAGTAATGATCCTTCTTGACATTCACCATGAGAGACTCTCGATTGGAAATCTTGGTAATTTCCATGTACCGTTGATGCAATTCATACATTCTCGTTGGGAGCTTATTGACCTCCTCTGGCTCGACCAAAGGATGGCCCCGGGCATATTTCCGTTTTATTTCCTCCTCTCTAGTCGGAGACGTGGGATCGATATCGAGGAGTTGTCCAACAGTGATCCCGATCGATTCAGCCTGCGCAATATGCTCCTCGGTTATTACCACATCGCCCACCCTGGGAACGTTAACGGTTTGCCCACAATAATATTGGGCACGCCTGCTCTCATGTGTTGTTGGCACAACAAGCGGGGGGATTGATTGCGCCGCCTGTTCTCCCAGCTGGGGAACGGTTTTACCGCTCATTTTGCCAGCTGATTTGCTCGAGCTCGAGCTCGCCTCTTTCTGTAGACGTGCTCGATTTAACTTCCTGAGGTGGCGCTCATAGTCTGTGTCAACAGGCTTGGGAGCTGGTGGTCTAGCCATACGAATGAAGAGGTCAACCTTTTCCACAGACACTTTCTCCCTTGGCGGCGGTGGTGGTTTCAGTGCAAAATGGGCTTCCACCTCATCTTTGATATGGCTACGTTTTCCTCCTCGGACTTGTCGTCAGGCCTATGCTGAAGAGGCGCGAGGCTTGGACCATATTGAAATCGCTTGCCTCCGCCTGTACCTGCAGTACTACCTCGACTTGTACCGCTACGCACCATTGCTGAGGCGGCTCTCTTCCGTGATTGCTGAGGCGGTGAAGACGGCTGACGTGGCTGAGTTGGAGCAGGAGGAGTGGCCTGAAGCTGTGCCGGACCTGGAGGAGGAGTGGCCTGACGCTTTGCCGGACTTGGAGGAGGAGTGGCCTGAAGCTGTGCCGGACTTGGAGGAGGAGTGGCCTGACGCGTTGGTGGACTTGGAGGAGCGGGAGTCTACTGACTCAGTGGCGGACTGCGACGAGGAGTCGGATGACGCGGTGTCGGTGGCCTTCGAAAGATGATGCAATCCTTTCTCCATAGGATGATATGATGGTTGGCCTCTCCTAGTGTGTGCTCATCGTCACCTCCAGGAATGTCAAGTTCTAGCCCCGAATATTGGTCCACCACCTCATCAACCAAGACACGAGCATAGCCCGCTGGAATCGGGTTGCAATGGAAGGTTGCCTCAGGGGGATTTGTAAAAGCAAGGGCGTCCGCCACCTTCATGGATATGTTCTTCATTTTGAAGTGTAGCTCGCAGTTAGTGTTCTCCATGATGTCATCCAGTGGGTAGCTATCCAGCAATGCATCGCCGAGGGCGGAACCCACGCTGCTTCTCGGCATGGATGGGATGGTGCTATCCATTGGTGGATCATCCGCTAGCTGCTGAGACCCCCTTTGTTGGCTAAGTGAGTCGATTTGCTCCTGCTGCCGCTGGAATTTGATTGCCAAGTCCGCGTGCGCTGATTCTAGGCCTTGAAGGCGTTCATAGTCTAGCTTCCTCTGCTCCTCCTCCATCTTCATCTTCTTCTCCTCCGCAATCTTCTTTCTCGCACGGATTCTGTAGTTGGCGTTCCAGTCCGAAAACCCCTCATACCACGGAATAGCGCCCATGCCTCATGTTGTTCCCAGGTGTTCAGGATTTCCCAGGGCACGCGTAAGCTCGTCGTTCTCTCTGTTGGGCTCGAACAACCCCGATCGAGCCTCTTCTATCGCAACAAGTAGCTTATCTTCGGCTCCGTCTAGACATGCCTTCTTCGAAACTTTGCCTGTCTTCGGGTCCAACTCCCCTCCATGCGCATAGAACCAAGTCCTGCACCTGGGGGGCCAGCTCAATGTTTCTGGAGTGAAACATGCATCCATGATATCTTTCTCAGACTTATCCCACTTAGGCATTCCCACCGCATAGCCACCTGGCCCCAGCTTATGGAACTTATCCTTTTTTGCGGCATTGGCCTTGTTTATTCTGGACCGTTCCTTAGATAATTCCGAATCCTTGAATTTCACGAAATCGTCTCAATGAGCACTTTGCTTCTCTAGTGTTCCCTCGAATACTGGAGTCTTCCTTCCTCCCTTGACGTACTTGGCCCATTCACGAATCTTGTGGTTCTTGAATGCAACTGCCATCTTCCTAAGAGCAGCGTCCTTGACTTTCTCCACATCTACATCTGTGAAATGATCTGGTAGGGTGAAATGTTCCATGAGTGTTTCCCAAAGAAAATGTTTTTGTCTGTCGTCGACAAAAGTAACTCCTGGACGTGGCTTTGCTGGCTCTCTCCATTCTTGAAGGGAGATCGGGAGTTGGTCCTTCACAAGAAATCCGCACTGACGAATGAACTTGTCCGCAATCTTCTTAGGCGCTAATGGTTCGCCATTAGGTCTGACTGCCTCGATATTGTACTTTACGCCCTCCTTCAACTTTTTGTTCGGCCTCGTTTCGTCCTGTTGCCTGAAGATTTGCTCGATCCGGATGGCTGAAAGAAGAAAGATCGATTCGTTAATATATCTTCAAGTCATTTAAAACATGTGATGATCACCAGATGCCTGCTTATATAAATATATATACCTCGCCGGTCTTTGTTGTTTCAAGATCAACAGTTTCTTCGTCATGTTCATAGTTCATGACTTCATCAATTCGGTCGTCGCGATCGAATATCATATCACCCTCCCCGGTGTTGTTTAGATATTCGGAGCCGTCATAATCTTCTTCATTCTGATCATCATCTGGCCCGCGAGGATTGCGTATGATATTGAACAGGGCCTCTTCTCCCTCTGTGCCGGTATTGTCCGCCATAGGTTTTGTTTAACTAATCCAAAAGAAATATATTCAAATTACAATGCATGGATGCAATCAATTAATAAGGAAAAACTGAATCAATCATAGTATAATAAGCATCATCGAATATAATCTCTAATACGCCGTCTCGAATAATAGATATAATCTCGAATACATCGTCTCGAATAATAGATATAATCTCGAATACATCGTCTCAAATAATATATAATCTCGAATACATCGTCTCGAATAATGTATATCGAATACATCGTCGGATCATGCGGCACGGGCGGTGGACACCCAAAGAGAAGGAACCCTCACAGGATCATAGCTGAAGTGAGATCCCTAAAGAAACTGCCAGGTATTGGAGAACCTGCCGCCCTCTAACGCAACCATGTAGCGATGGACGTGCTCGTCCTCCTCCCTGACACGGCGACGTACCACCTCCGGCGGGGCCGGCTCCCTTCGCACCGAAACTGGCCCACGCGAACGCCACCAAACGAGATCAGGGTCGACGACCGGGGCCGGGTTCCTCATCAAGCGGCGCCCCCCTCCAGGCAGCACCCCCCAGTGCCAGCCCGGGGGAGCCCAGTCCCGGACATGGGTCAGCCGGACGTCGTCGTGGATGGGTCGACGGCGAGGATGCGGGCCGGGCATCGTCGAGAACAAATACTAGCTATATGCCCGCAAAAAGTAACATTTTTTTAATGTTTGGATTTTGATAACTAAAATTTCTAACATTTCTATATAACTAACATTCCTATAACATTTCTAACAATGCTATATAACTAACATTTCTAACAATGCTATATAACTAACATTTCTATAACTAAAAAACAGAAAAAAATTATAACATTTCTATATATATAACTAACATTTGTATAACATTTCTTATATTTCTATAACTAAAAAAAGAAAAATTTCTAACTTTTTTATTACTATTTCTATAACTAAAAAACAGAAAAATTTCTAACAATTCTAACATTTCTATAACATTTCTAACAATGCTATATAACTAACTATTTCTATAACTAAAAAAAGAAAAATTTCTAACATTTTTATAACTAATTCTATAACTAAAAAACTAAAAAAAATGTATGTGTGTGTGTGCTCACCGGCGAGGCGAGAGGAGGCGGGGGGCGGCGACGATGGGGACAGGGACGGGGAGGAGATGACGGGGAGGGGCCGGGGCAGCGATGACGGGGACGACGGAGACGGGGACGACGGGGCGGTGACGACGGGGGCGGCGACGAGGGATATGGAGATGGGGGCGGCGGGCGACGGGGCAGAGGAGAAGAAGCAGATGAGAAACTGAAATATTTGAAGTGTTTAGTTATATAGTATGGACC
This sequence comes from Triticum dicoccoides, assembly GCF_002162155.2. Lineage (NCBI taxonomy): Eukaryota > Viridiplantae > Streptophyta > Magnoliopsida > Poales > Poaceae > Triticum > Triticum dicoccoides. Next base: position 87,145,637 of record NC_041392.1, on the reverse strand, counting down.
TTTAGTACCGGTTGGATCCACCAACCGGTACTAAAGGCCTATTTTGGCCAGGCCAAGCGGCGGGAACCGCACCCCCTTTAGTACCGGGTGGTGGCTCCAACTGGTACTAAAGGCCCCCCCTTTAGTACCGGTTGGTGCCACCACCCGGTACTAAAGGGGGTGCGCTGGCGCAGGTGCGGTGCGACAAGTTTAGTCGCACCTCGCTAGCCGAGGGGCGTCCGCACTAGTTTATAACCCCCCGTGCGGTAGCTCTGTCGAGGTCCTCTCCAAAGCAGGCCTACTGGGCCTACATGTTTTGTGCTGCCCTGTGGGCCTACTGGGCCTTTGCGGGCCTGCATCCTGGCCCAACAACAGGTTGGGTTTCTAGTCGTATGCAGGCCGCTCTGGCCTAGTAGGCGGGCTTTTTATTTTTATTTTTTTGCTTTATTTATTTTTGAGTTGTTTTTTTTGTGTATTTAGAGTTTCTTTGTGAATATTTTTGCTTTAGGTACAAAAAATTACAAACTTTCTGTTAGTGCCCGTAGTTTTCAAATTTTAATAGTTTAAATTTTGAATTATTTGAAATTAGTGTGAATCACTAGTTTGTGAATAACTTAACTTTAAAAATTAGTAAAGGCATGAAAGAATTTGTTCGCACATAAAATTTCTTCACATTTCAAATGCCAAAACACATAACTACCCTAACTATTACAGAGATTCCCTCCTGGGTATGAAACACAGAAGAAAGTGATGATAGTGAAGCCGATCACATCCCAGATCTTTGGGTGTGAAACTTTTTCTTCGCGTGTGTCCCTTTGCGTCGTAGCCATGGAAAATCTTCATCATTTAACGGGATGCTCGGGTCAATATTCACAGTGAATGGAGCAATTTCATCAAACTTTTCATAATCTTCTGACATGTCTGTCTTGTCATCCACTCCCATGATGTTTCTCTTCCCAGAAAGAACTATGTGCCGCTTTGGCTCATCGTACGATGCATTCGCTTCCTTATCTTTTCTTTTTCTTGGCTTGGTAGACATGTCCCTCACATAGAAAACTTGTGCCACATCATTGGCTAGGACGAATGGTTCGTCTACATACGCAAGATTGTTGAGATCCACTGTTGTCATTCCGTACTGCGGGTCTTCCGTTACCCCGCCTCGTGTCATATTGACCCATTTGCACCGAAACTAAGGGACCTTCAAACCACGTCGATAGTCAAGTTCCCATATGTCCTGTATATAACCATAATATGTTTCCTTTCCCGTCTTGGTTTCTGCATCAAAGAGGACACCACTATTTTGGTTGGTGCTCTTCTTATCTTGGGTGATCGTGTAAAATGCATTACCATTTATCTCGTACCCTTTGAAAGTCATTATATTCGAAGATGGTAACTGGGACAGCAAGTACATGTCATCTTAAATAGAGGTGTCATGCATGGTACGTGTCTGCAACCAGCTGGCAAAACTCCTGGTTTGTTCACATGTAATCCAGTCATCAGACCGCACCGGGTGTTTGGAGCGTAGCAAATTCTTGTGTTCATCCATATACGGAGCCACCAAGGTGGAATTCTGTAGAACTGTGTAGTGTGCTTCTGTGAGAGAATGTCCATCCATACATATTATTTGTTCCCCTCCTAGCGTGCCTTTTCCATCCAGTCTGCCCTTATGCCGCGATTCAGGAACACCAATTGGCTTAAGGTCAGGAATAAAGTCAATACAAAACTCAATGACCTCCTCATTTTCATGGCCCTTGGAGATGCTTCCTTTTGGCCTAGCACGGTTATGAACATATTTCTTTAAGACTCCCATGAACCTCTCAAAGGGGAACATATTGTGTAGAAATACAGGACCCAAAACGTTAATCTCTTCGCATAGGTGAACTAGGACGTGCGTCATGATGTTGAAGAAGGATAGTCGGAACACCAACTCGAAACTGACAAGACATTGCACCAAATCATTATCTAACCTTGGTATGATTTCTGGATCGATTACCTTCTGAGAGATTGCATTGAGAAATGCACATAGCTTCACAATGGCTAATCGAACATTTTCCGGTAGAAGCCCCCTCAATGCAACCGGAAGCAGTTGCATCATAATCACGTGGCAGTCATGAGACTTTAGGTTCTGGAACTTTTTCTCTGCCATGTTTATTATTCCCTTTATATTCGACAAGAAGCCAGACGGTACCTTAATACTAAGCAGGCATTCAAAGAAGATTTCCTTCTCTTCATTGGTAAGAGCATAGCTTGCATGACCCTGATGTATGCCGTCTTTTTGATCCATACGTTGCTGGTTCTCCCATACCTCAGGTGTATCTTTTGTCTTCCCATACACGCCCAAGAAGCCAAGCAGGGTCACACAAAGATTCTTCGTCACGTGCATCACGTCGATTGCGGAGCGGACCTCTAGGTCTTTCCAATAGGGCAGGTCCCAAAATATAGATTTCTTCTTCCACATGGGTGCGCGTCCGTCAGCGTCATTCGGAATAGGTTGTCCACCAGGACCCTTTCCAAAGACCACCTTCAAATCCTTGACCATATCATGTACATCAGCACCAGTACGGTGGCAAGGCTTCGTCCGGTGATCCGCCTCACCTTTGAAATGCTTGCCTTTCTTTCTTACGGGATGCCTGCTCGGAAGAAATCGATGATGTCCCAGGTACACATTCTTCTTACAATTAGCCAAATATATACTGTCGGTATCGTCCAAACAGTGCGTGCATGCGCGGTATCCCTTGTTTGTCTGTCCTGAAAGGTTACTAAGAGCAGGCCAATCATTGATGGTCACGAACAGCAATGCCTTTAGGTCAAATTCTTCCCCCATGTGCTCATCCCACAGACGTTCACCTATTCCATTCCACAGTTGTAAGAGTTCTTCAACTAATGGCCTTAGGTACACATCAATGTCGTTGCCGGGTTGCTTAGGGCCTTGGATGAGCACTGGCATCATAATGAACTTCCGCTTCATGCACAACCAAGGAGGAAGGTTATACAAACATAGAGTCACAGGCCAGGTGCTATGGTTGCTGCTCTGCTCCCCAAAAGGATTAATGCCATCTGCGCTTAGACCAAACCATACGTTCCTTGCGTCATCTGCAAAGTCCTTCCCGTACTTTCTTTCGATTTTTCTCCACTGCGACCCGTCAGTAGGTACTCTCAACTTTCCGTCTTTCTTACGGTCTTCTCTGTGCCATCACATCGCCTTGGCATGCTCTTTGTTTTGGAACAAACGTTTCAACCGTGGTATTATAGGAGCATACCACATCACCTTGGTAGGAATCTTCTTCCTGGGGTGCTCGCCCTCGACATCACCAGGGTCATCGCGGCTAATCTTATAGCGCAATGCACCGCATACCAGGCAAGCGTTCAAATCCTCGTACTCACCACGGTAGAGGATGCAATCATTAGGGCATGCATGTATCTTCTGCACCTCTAACCCTAGAGGGCAGACAACCTTCTTTGCTTCGTACGTACTCTCGGGTAATTCATTGTCCTTTGGAAGCATATCCTTTATCATTACCAGCAACTTTCCAAATCCCTTGTCAGATACACCATTCTCTACCTTCCATTGCAGCAATTCCAGTGTGGTGCCCAGCTTTTTCTTGTCACCTACGCAATTCGGGTACAACAATTTTTTGTGATCCTCTAATATGCGCTGCAACTTCTTCTTCTCCAAATCACTTGCGCAGTTTCTCTTTGCATCGGCAATGGCCCGACCTAGATCGTCAACGGGCTCATCCGATGCCTCTTCTTCAGCTTCTTCCCGCATTGTCGGCTCAGCTTCTTCCCGCATTACCAGCTCAGCTTCTTCCCTCATTGTTGTATCATCGTATTCAGGGAACCCATGGCCAGGATAGCTGTCGTCGTCCTCTTCTTCTTCATTGTCTTCCATCATAACCCCTCTTTCTCCATGCTTGGTCCAAACATTATAGTGGGGCATGAAACTGGACTCAAACAGGTGGACATGAATGGTTCTTGACGTAGAGTAATCGCGACCATTCTTATAGCCAACACATGGACAATGCATAAAACCATCCGCTCGCTTGTTCGCCTCAGCCGCAAGCAGAAAAGTACGCACGCCATTAATGAACTCGGGAGAGCATCGGTCATCGTATACAATACATAATGTTCATACATAAAGATCATACAACACTTAAATGCAACAAACAAATAACTCTCTAGCTAAAGAATTTAAATGCAACAACAAATTCGATGAAGATCGCAACTAAGGTAACAATTGATCCAACAGCATAATGATACCAAGCCTCACTATGAATGGCATATTTTCTAATCTTTCTAATCTTCAAGCGCATTTTCTCCATCTTAATCTTGTGATCATCAACGACATCGGCAACATGCAACTCCAATTTCATCTTCTCCCCCTCAATTCTTTTCAATTTTTCCTTCAAATTCTCGCTTTCTCTTTCAACTAAATTTAACCTCTCGACAATAGGGTCGGTTGGAATTTCCAGTTCAACTACCTCCTACATACAAATATCTATGTCAACTTGATGGGAATAATTTGTCATAAACACGAAATGCAATGAATAGTTTTAAAAGAGAATATACCACATCGGAATCATAACCCGGACGAGGGCCGACGGGGACGGATATCAAAACCATGGCACTATGCATAACAAACAACGTATGGGTAAGATAATTATACGAGTAACTATATATCCAAATCACACAAACATCAATTTTTTATATAAAACTTCATGAACAAGAGGCTCACCACAAGGTGGTGCCGACGACGGGACGTTGCGAGCGATCGACCGTGGTTACGACGGAGATTTAGAAGGTACTAAGTAAACCACACCTACATATGCAAAACTAAGTGTTATTTTTGACCTCAAATTGCATATAAATCAAATACTAGCACATATATATAATTCCTACCAAATTACTAAACTCAAAAATCAATCACTATATAAAGCATTGCACGCGCTAATCTAGTAATGAGAGATGAAAGGAAAAAGTTGCTAACCTTTGTGATCATTTGAATGGATGGGTGCCTTCAAATCTTGGGCAAAATGTGTGATGAGCTTGAGAGGAAGAGGGAAAAGAACAGAGAGGAGAGGGGAAAGGGGAAGAACGGAGCGAGCTCGGGTGGACGAAGGGTCTATGTAGGACGACCTTTAGTACCGGTTCGTGATACGACCCGGTACTAAAGGTGCTGGAGGGGCCCCGGACTAACAACATCCTGCCACCACTCACTTTAGTACTGGTTTGTGGCATGAACCGGTGCTAAAGGTTCACCATGAACCAGTACTAATGAGAGCGGCCCGGCTAGCCGTTGGAACCGGCACTAATGTACACATTAGTGCCGGCTCAAATTCAAACTGGCACTAATGTGCTTCACGTTTGACCCTTTTTCTACTAGTGTATTTAAATTGGCACAAACAAAACACACACACAATACTCCAAATATTATCAGCCAGATTCAGTACAGAGCTCCTATTGTACAAATAACATATACTTTACAAGCTCTACACATAATAATCTCTAACATATACAAGCTCTACAAGCTTTACACGTGATACATTGCCCTGGTGTTAACCCTGTAGCTCTACAAGTGTCTTCAATCTTCTTCAACATGGAGCTCCTTCGGTAGCGAGCATAAACTAGGCACCTGCATCATCACAGGAAGGCAAAACTAAAATTACTAAGATATATCATCAACAGCCATATAGCTTTGTTTAATATTACTAAGATATATAGCCATTAGTTTGTTTTAACATGGAACCCAAGAGTATGTGACTCTAGCACCCTGAGCAAGATGTTAATTATGCTTGTTTAACAGGTACAATCATACTAGCTGATAGACAAACATTCTAGAAAGAATTGATGCTTGTTTAATAGGTACAATCGATACTGCTATCTCTAACAGACAAATTTAAAGTTTTTAATACATTTTTTCTATTAGTAAATCTAAATATGCTACTTCCTGATTCATGGCTACATAGTCCAGCTCGCTACACCAGTTTGCTCTCATGCAAAAATTAGAAAAAAATGTATCATTGGTAATTATGCAACTCTGTTTGGAGTCATTTCTCCAAACAGTTACTGTTGTTATAGTTACTGCTGTATCCTAATTAATAGTACTTTACAGTAGATAAACATTTGTTGATGCTAAAAAAGACAAAGGCTTGTACCATGACATGTCCAGCAAGCCTAATTAATAGTGTCAAACTGTAGCAGGACATAAAAGAACAGTACAGTAGTAACTTAAGCATGCTCCCCTGTAGACACACACACACGCACGCACACGATCAATTCAAACCCAAACAAATCAAATCACGCTCTTCATCTAGACCGCTATAGATCCATGTATTGATGCTTAGCATCAAGCATTAGGCCATGAAGCATCTGTCCGATTTGTTCAACAAGACGAGTACATACCTGACTCCAGGTCGATGCGGTGGATGGGGCTGTACTTGAACATCTGGTCCAGGGACGAGCCTGCTAATCCAAATCGAACAAACAAATTCATTAGGAGGGGATCGGAGAGACAAGGAAGAAATGAAGTAAACATACATACATGTCTATATATAAGCAGCAGAAGCAAGTAGTATAAATACACCCTCTTTCTTCCTCTACAATACTAACTAGAGCAACATCAATCATTGTACACAAGGAGCAGCAGCAACAAGCCGATAAAGAAAGCTCAAGATTTGTGTCTTTTGCAAGTTTTAGCACACTAGTACATGCGTTAAAATGGAAGCGCCGCTGCTGGGTTGCAACAGCCAACAAACTGTAGAGTTACCGTCAAGTTAGCATTACAGAAAGCGAAAAGGAAAGTGGAAAAGACATGGAAGCCTATAGTTATGCGGAGAACATCGACAAGGAGCCTACAAGATGAGCATTGTGCAGTTTAATAACACAGTGTATTAATCTGAATACACGTGAACAAAACTAGCAATGTTATTAATACACTGCTAAATGAGCATTCATGATGCTTATTATTCACATGAACAAAACTAGGCCAAAACATAGTAAAAAAACTGCTAAATGGACACTAACAGCAAAATGAGCATTGTGCAGCAAAAAAAGCAAGCAGGAGCTATTGGCCTAGGAACTACTAGTAGCACAGTGAAACGAGGTGAGTATGGTAGATCTAGGCGGCTGGATACATATGAACTAGTATAGGCAGATAGCAGCATCTCTTCTCTGAATCTCATGTCCCCGCCCCCACGGTGACCAATTTACTAGCTGTTGTTTGCAAGTAGCGAATCACCGGATGGTCTTGTCACAGTTCATGTTCCTGACCAATCAGAAGGGTCGCGCGGATCGAACACTAATTGGCGCATCATCGTGTGAAAACAACTAGACCTACACAGAAAGGTAATTGAGTAATCCCATCACAGCTCAAATCGTGCATCAATTATAGCCTAAATATTCCAAACCAGAGAAGATCCACAACGGGAAACCCTCTCCAACCAATCAACACATCCGAGCAACCGCATACAAGTCGACATGAGAATGGGCGAGAGGCGGGAGAAGGGGTATGACGAACCTGGATGCCGTGCTCGAGGCAGTAAAGTTCCTAGCACGCGTTGCCGACCTGGATGCTAGCGTGCATAGGAAAGATCCATCAACTGGGAAAATCATGGCTCCACGGGAGGCTTGAGGCAATCAGCCTCTGGACCCTGTCCTTCTCTGTGTTCTCCAGCAGCCCTTGCATGTATCATCCACAACAGCAGACCACCACATCAACCGCAACTCAAGAAAAGGATTTTACAACAATATTAGGTTGCAAAAACAACTCTAAGAGACTGATATTGTAAGTTCATTGACATTCACAAGCCATTTGCATTTTTATTCAGAACCGTGCAACACCATTGACATTACTTTCACAACAAAAACAAGAAACCATGGTGCATTGTAAAATGACTACATTGAAGTTTCGAATCACTGGATTTAGAGAAACTAGAGAACATCCCGCTGGCATGTGTACAAAAGCAGGTAATTAATCCAGTATTAATTATGTACAATGGGATATGTGCAAAGCAAGCTTTCCAGCGCCAAATTAGCAACTCCACTAAGAAAAAGCTGCTGATGAATTGATGTTATAGTTTCTGAATTCATAACTGGTGCACGGTAGCTATGACTTGCAAATAAGTAAAAGTTATGCACCAAGTAACATACAGAACTGATATTCAGCTAGCATTCATGTACAGTATGATGCAACTCACATACTGAACTAGCGACTTAATTGTTCAGTTTACTCCTTCCATGGCAAAAAAACATGTTATAGTTTATGAATTCATAACATACGCATGATAGTCGCGACTTGCAATAAGTAAAAGTATTTTCTTCTACAACTATGTGTAAAAATAGAGGATGATGTGTTGTAAAACAGTCCCTAATCACCATCTCCTACAACTACCCATGTCTTGAGCATTCAGCTAACCCTAGGCCAAGCTACAAAGGCAGATGCCGATGTAGAGCTTGCCCATGGTTGGGCGTCTCCTCTCCCTGCATCCAAGTCGAGTTTGTGATGTTGCATCCTTGCAGGCGTGTAGCTGCTCCTGCACATCGGGGAGGGGAATGGAAGGTAAGGTGGAAGAAGAAAATGAAAAGGAGAGGAGAGGATTGGGGGTCTGACCTTGATGGCGTCAGGGTAGCGGTGAAGCTGCATCGTTGTGTGAGGGAGACAAGATGAGGTGAGGAGGAAGACTTCCCATCGATGGCGTCCCGGTGCTCGAGCAACGACGGCGTGTTGGATCTGCAAGGGAGACAAGAAGAGGTGAGGAAGAAAGGGAGGGAGATATGCGACGAGGACAAATGAAGGGACTCACCTGAGTCGCCGGAGCAACGCCGGAGCCACGCCGGCGAGGTGCCAGAACGCAAGAGGAAGATCTGGTCGGGGGAAAGGGAGCAACGGAGGCAGGGGAGCTTAGATCTGTCCTGCATGGATCTGCTGCTTGAGGTGGCTGGGTTGGGGGAGGAAGAGAAGGGGTCGCCGACGATGGAGGAGGCCAGGGTTGGGGGAGGTCTGCGGTGGCTGGGTTGGAGGGGA
>NC_041392.1:87060392-87136399 GCF_002162155.2 Triticum dicoccoides | reverse complement strand
GTCGCGCATGCCAGATCTTGCCGGTCGTCAATTCCCGCCCGAGGTCGACGGAGGCGGCGGCAGGCGGTGAGGGCTGGAGCGCTACGGTTCAGTTCGAGAGAGAGAGAGAGGAGGGCATGACGGCGGGTTGGGTGGGGTTCGCGCGCGCGCGCGAGAGAGAGAAAGAAAGAAAGAAAGAGAGAGAGAGAGAGAGAGAGAGAGAGAGAGAGAGAGAGAGAGAGAGGGAGGGAGGGTGTTTGCTGCGGTTGGTTGGATGGATCGACGGACGGATGGATGATGTATGGATGGACAGATGTTTGCCATGTCATCAATCCATGCCATGACTGATTGCACCAATCAGAATGAAGCTTATGTAGTATTGTTTTTTAACCTCTTATTCTGGATAAACATTTAACATGGCACCCTTTTATACTTTGTTAACATGAGTCAATATTGTGCACATGTGTGTATCTTGGGTTGACAAACAATGTTGGTTTGGGGCGCATTCATGTTTTTGCACAAATAATAATTTTCCATTTTTTGAGTGCCCAAAATGAGCTTTTTTTGTGAAGGACCTCCCAAATAATTGTTGCAAAATTGGACCAAATCATTTTTTTTAAATACTAGGACAGATTTAATGCACAATTGACCAAATGGTTGGGTGTAAAAAGTTTTGATCCACCTCTCGTGAAATAGACAAATTTCCGTCGATTCAGCTGGAAGCGGGTCAAATTTGAACTGTAGCTGCATTGTAGTTTGCTATTTATTTTTTCCAAAAATCATTTCTAGGTACATAAGTATCTATTTAATCAGAGAAACACCAAAAAAATTCCAAGATTCAACCACTAGCTAGGAACGGTCATTCCCGCCGTTTTGACCGCATTTAGAAACAGGTAAAAAAAATTCAAAAAAAATCAAAAAATGGGAAACCTTCGCATTGTGTCATTATATGTGGCCAAGTTCTGAGGAAAAATAACATACTTGTAATACGACAATTATTTTAAAAAAAGTGTTCTCAGAAACGAGCTATCGCGTGTGGAGATCAATGGCTTTCAAGCCAAATGATCAATCTTCTGGCCACATTCATGGCATAGTTTGTTCAAATGAGCCCATATTGTGCACAAGGGTGCATATTGGAATGGAAAACAATGTTGCCTAAGGAAGTTTTCATTTTCTTTGGACAAAAAAACCATTTTCAATTTTTCGAGTGCCCAAAAGAAGTTTTTTTTGTGTGAAGGACCTCCAAAATAATTGTTGCAAAATTGGACCAAATCATTTTTCTGAAATACTAGGACATATTTAATGCGCAATTGACCAAATGGTTGGGTATAAAAAGTTTTGATCCACCTCTCGTGAAAAAGACAAATTTCCGCCGATTTAGTTGGAAGCGGGTCAAATTTGAACTATAGTTGCCTTGTAGTTTGCTATTTATTTTTTCTAAAAATCATTTCTAGGTACATAAGTATCTATTTAATCAGAGAAACACCAAAAAATCCCAAGATTCAACCACTAGCTAGGAACGGTCATTCCCGACGTTTTGACCGCATTTTGAAACGGGCATAAAAAATTCAAAAAATCAAAAAATTGGAAAAACTTTGCATTGTGTCATTATATATGACCAAGTTACCAGGAAAAACAATAAATTTGTAATAAGGCAATTCTTTTAAAAAAGTGTTCTAAAAAATGAGCTATCATGCGTGAAGATTCATGCCTTTCAAGCCAAATGATCAATCCTATGGCCACATTCATGGAATAGTTTGTTCAAATGATCTCATATTGTGCACAAGGGTGCATCTTGGAATGGCAAACAATATTGCCTAAGGAAGTTTTCATTTTCTTCGGATGAAAAAACCATTTTCCATTTTTTGAGTGCCCAAAAGGAGGTTTTTTTGTGAAGGACCTACTAAATAATTATTGCAAAATTGGACCAAATCAATTTTATAAAATACTAGCACATATTTAATATACAATTGACAAAATGGTTGGGTGTAAAAAGTTTTGATCCACCTCTCGTGAAAAAGACAAATTTCCACCGATTCAGTTGGAAGCGGGTCAAATTTGAACTGCAGCTGCCTTGTAGTTTGCTATTTATTTTTTCCAAAAAATCCTTTCTAGGTACATAAGTATCTATTTAATCAGAGAAACACCAAAAAAATTCCAAGATTCAACCACTAGCTAGGAAAGGCCATTCTCGCCGTTTTGACCGCATTTCGAAACGGGCATAAAAAATTCAAAAAAAATCATAAAATTGGAAAACCTTCGCATTGTGTCATTATATATGACCAAGTTACCAGGAAAATAATAAACTTGTAATACGTCAATTGTTTTAAAAAAGTGTTCTAAAAAATGAGCTATCATGCGTGAAGATTCATGCCTTTCAAGCCAAATGATCAATCCTATGGCCACATTCATGGCATAGTTTGTTCAAATGATCTCATATTGTGCACAAGGGTGCATCTTGGAATGGCAAGCAATATTGCCTAAGGAAGTTTTCATTTTCTTTGGACGAAAAAACCATTTTCCATTTTTCGAGTGCCCAAAAGGAGGTTTTTTTGTGAAGGACCTCCCAAATAATTGTTGCAAAATTGGACCAAATAAATTTTCTAAAATACTAGGACATATTTAATGCACAATTGACAAAATGGTTGGGTGTAAAAAGTTTTGATCCACCTCTGGTGAAAAAGACAAATTCCCGCTGATTCAGGAGGAAGTGGGTCAAATTTGAACTGCAGCTGCCTCAAAGTTTACTATTTATTTTTTCCAAAAATCTTTTATAGTTACATAAGTACCTATTTAATCATAAATACATGGTTTGGTGGCGATACGTCGAGGTTTGGGCGGTGGCCGAGGGCCCCAACTCTAGAGCGCGTAAACTCGCATGCCCGCCGCGTGGTCACCGCGTGACCGTGGCGTTTCCATGTGTTCTGGGCAGCCTAGGCATGTCTAGTGCATTGGGTACTCCCCAGGTAGGTGCTAGGAAGAAAGTTACAACATAAGATTCTCACGAGGAGACAGATCGATGCTCAAACATGAATTAGCAGCCAAGTGTTGGATTAGCGGTACGGGAAATGTACATGGCTAATGGGTGTGAGTTTTGGGTGAGGATGATCAGTTACTAAGAAGACCGTCTACACAATTTTTCAGCTCAAAAGGAGGAGCCTAGGTGGTACTTGCTTTGCAAACTACCACACTGGACATAAATACGAATGTTGAAGCTCGGCTCAAAATAATGAATGGATTGAGCTAGAATTTGGTGGAGGATGGTTATTTGGGCATAAGAAAGCACTGTAGAAAATGGATACTATTTGGACATGCCAAAGTGGTACTTCCTTCACAAACTGTTGTTCTGAACATAATAGGAAAATGAATATTTTTGAATTATTTTTGAACTAGGCAAGGAAGGTTTTTTTACATATTTGACGAAGATATGACCCAAAGAATTTATGTGATTTTTTTGGGAATTTTGGGAATGACAGAAATATAGGTTGCTTCACAACCTAGGGCAAAAACTGCCACATGGACATGACACATAGGCAAAACTGATGAGGTGGCGCCTAGTCATAGCAACCCACCACAATTTACAAGGTTATGACCATCTATATTGGTCATGATCAGCTAGAAATAAGGCACATACCAGTGCTATCTACTTTATGACCATTTTGTGTAAGGAAATTACGACCTTTCTGACCAAAATGGTCGTTATAGTTTAGGGTTTGGAGCCCCCCGAATAGCTTTTGACCAATTGGTCTGAAATGGTCATCGAAATATGACCAATTCTTCTAGGGTCACTGACAGAAGGTCACTAGTTGACATATTTCTTGTAGTTCTCTTGTATCCAATCTTTGTCCCAAAGCCTCAGATTGGCACCTGTGGGTTGCTAGTAGTGTTGATTACTCCTTGTAGTTGATGCTAGTTGGTTTATTTGGTGGAAGATCATATGTTCAGATCCATTATGCATATTAATACCCCTCTGATTATGAACATGAATATGATTTGTGAGTAGTTACGTTTGTTCCTGAGGACATGGGAGAAGTCTTGCTATAAGTAGTCATGTGAATTTGGTATTCGTTCAATATTTTGATGAGATGTATGTTGTCTTTCCTCTAGTGGTGTCATGTGAACATCGACTACATGACACTTCACCATTGTTTGGGCCCAGAGGAAGGCATTGGGAAGTAATAAGTAGATGATGGGTTGCTAGAGTGACAGAACACTACAAAAAAAGACACATCCGTGACATTTTGGGCCAAACGCATTTTTTTCTGTCATACTTATGACACTTCTATGACAATAATTGTGACAAAACACGGTATCATCATAGATGTGGTGGGGTCCTACTTCTATGACAAAAAATCATGACAGAAAATGGGATTTTAGTCCTAGGCGGGCCGGAGACGCGGCTGCATGACATTCTTTGGGTCGTCCATGATGGAAAAAACCGTGGTGGAAGCGAGGGCGAGGAAAATATCGGGGTGTTCCCGGTTACGGTGGGTGGTTGGGGCCGAGCGATGTGCGTTTCTCTCGTACACGCACGTGCGTGGGTGCGAGGCGTTGGGCTCTAACTGAACCCGAGCGATTGCACTGTAGGCTACGCGTTACTGAACCCGAGCGATCGATCGATGGCTGTTAACTGAACCCGATCGAGCGATTCCTTCGCTACTGCTGCTAACTGAAGCCGATCGATGCTGCCTCTGGATGAACAGTGAGCGTTACTGGCGGGGGGTTTGGACGAATAGTTCCCGGTGGGGGTGGATGAACAGGGCCCAGTGGTGTTGCCTCTGGATGAAGATGACCCCGATCGATCGAGCCGGTTGGGGCTGGATGAACAGGACCCCGTGGAGGAATGGATGAACAGGACCACCCCATGGAGGGCAGGATGAATAGTAGACGGTGGAGGGCAAGATGAATAGTAGCCCGTGGAGGGGTGGTTGAACAGGAGCCCGTGGAGAGGGCTGGTTGAACAGTAGCCGATGGAGTAGCGCGTGGTGGAGGCTGGATGAATAGGAGCCCGTGGATGAACAGTCGCAGGTGGAGGCTGGAAGAGGTCGACGGTGGATGAATAGTAGCCCATGGAGGCTGGAGGGGGTCGACGGTGGAGATGAACAATATCTCGTGGAGTCCCATTTTGTGGTACGCCACACCCCTCGCGATGAACAGGACCCCTGTTTCGACTGTAGCACTCCAACACAAGTCAGTTTCCTCCGTTTTGCGGTATGCCACACCCCTCCCGGTCAACAGGACCCCCGTTTCGACCGTAGGAGGTCCGTTTCCTCCGTTTTGCGGTACACCAGACCCCCCTGATGAACAGGATCCCGTTTCAAACGTGGCCAGTCGAACACAAGGCCGTTTCCTCCGTTCTGCGGTATGCCAGGCCTCGTTTCCATCGGCTATTCCGTCCAAGCCCTCCCGATGAACACAACGACGCATTCCGTTCAGACCCAGCCGGTTGGCTCCCCATGAACACGACGACGACGCAGTTTCTCCGTTCCGACCCAAACATGTACACGAGCCCTGGCCGTACGTATGTGCGAGTAGGCGTTCGAGACCGTGCCCGTATGTACGTACATGGCCGTATTTTCTTTCTTGCACACTGGCCGCTCTACGTACGTGTACATGCTACGTGTGCGCCTCTACTATGAAACGTGCGCGCCTCTACATCAACCAGTAGGTACATACACGTTCGCGACCAGAATGACAACGCTACGTACGCTTCGACCAGGTGTTCCCGACTGTCAGGCACTTCCTTGTGTGCGAAGATGTAGTTGGTGGGTCCCAGCAGTCAGGGGGCGAATGGTTTTTCTTGCCCGGACGCACTTCCTTGCGTGCGAAGATGTAGCTGGTGGGTCCCAGCAGTCAGGGGGAAACCTTTTTTCATGAAATACGGTGGTCCGTTCGGTGGGTCCCTGCTGTCAGGTGGAGGAATAATTATTTTGCGCGTAATAAGGAGGCACTTCCTTGCTGCGGCCGTGGACCCAGCTGTCAGCCTCTCCACGTACAGTCCACGTCCGATGGAAGCTGTTCCTTGACCACGTTGACCACACCGCACCGAGAGCACTAGGGCGGTGGACGACGGTGAGGCCTAGGAAGGGGACGATGCGGAGCTGGGGAAGACGCGGCAGTGGAAGCCCGCGCGGAGAGGAGTACGAGGGTTCACTAGTTCGGCTATGGTGTGAGGCTGTTGTCGCCGCAGGGCCTGGCCAGCTGTGGGAATAGTAGGGGGCGGTGAGGCCTCCACGGCAGCACAACCGGCCATAGGAGGCAGGAGCATGTGGCACGACTGGCGCTGCTTTGGGCGGCTAGAGCAAGAAGACCAGAGGTTGAAGAAGCACTACGGCCGTTGAATGGACATCGTACGGTCACTGGAGCTAGAATTGTTCATATTGACTAAGTTGACAAAGCAGTTCGTCCCCGTCAACTTAGTAGGCCACAAGTCAGCCTCCCACCAAGGTGGGTCCCGACCAGCAGGGGGAGTATTAATTTTTTTATGCGTAATAAGGAGGCACTGACGGTGGGTCCGAGTTGACAGTGGGGGGAACATTTTTTTTGCGCAATACGGTGGCCCGTTCGGTGGGTCCCAGCAGTCAAGGGGAAACATTTTTTTCACAAAATACGGCGTCCCGTGCAGTGGGTCCCTGCTGTCAGGTGGAGGAATCATTATTTTCCGCATAATAAGGAGGCACTTCCTTGCTGCCGTCGTGGACCCAGCTGTCAGCCTCTCCACGTACAGTCCACGTCCGATGGAAGCTGTTCCTTGACCAGGTTGACCACATCGCACCGAGAGCACCAGGGCGGTGGACGATGGCGAGGCCTAGGAAGGGGATGGCACGGAGCCGGGGAAGACGCGACAGTGGAAGCCCATGTGGAGA
Source organism: Triticum dicoccoides (assembly GCF_002162155.2). Taxonomy (NCBI): domain Eukaryota; kingdom Viridiplantae; phylum Streptophyta; class Magnoliopsida; order Poales; family Poaceae; genus Triticum; species Triticum dicoccoides. The sequence goes on along the minus strand of NC_041392.1, from coordinate 87,129,554 downwards.
GGAGTACGAGGGTTCACTGGTTCGGCTGCGGTGTGAGGCTGCCGTCGCCGCAGAATAACAGGGGGTGTGGGTCAGTAGAGGGATGTCTTGGCCAGCGGTGGGAGTAGTAGGGGGCGATGAGGCCTCCACGGCATCACAGCCGGCCACGGGAGGCAGGAGCACGCGACAGGACTGGCTGGAGCAAGAAGACCAGAGGTTGAAGAAGCACTACGGCCGTTGGATGGACATCCTACGGTCACTGCAGCTAGAATCGTTTGTATTGATTAAGTTGACAAAGCCCTTGGTACGCGTCAACTTAGTAGGCCCAAAGGTCAGCCTCCGAAACGGTGCGCCCAGATGTCAGCAGGAGGAATCATTTTTTGCCGGCTGAAGCAAGAATATCCGAGATTGAAGAAGAAGCACTACATCCGTTGGATGGACATCCAACGGCCACAGCTGCTAGAACCGTGTGTTGTTGACAAAGCCTTGCATACGTGTCTACTTAGTTTTTTTAGGGGATGCGTCAACTTAGAAGGCCCACAAGTGTGTGGCAGAGAACATATAGCCCATTTGCGATTTGTAAGAATGTACAACATTTTCTAGCTAGGACAACGATTAATAATTTCAACCAACCGCTCAAAACGGAATTCAAAAATATTCCCACATTTTTATGGGATCCGAAATATTTTTATCCGAAATTTCTAGTGAGATTAAATATAATTTCAAAATAAAGTTGTATTATGTTAAAGTCCAACGAAATATTGCGCGCGCAACAAGTAATGAAATTAAAAATTTCAAATTCCAAAAATAATATATTTTTTAAACTAATTACTCGTTTGGTGCATTTTTTATAGTTACTGCCCAGTTATTATAATTACATCCCATTTATTATTTCTTAAAGTCCATTTTCTTGTTAAGCCTAATGCATACCTCCTAGGAAAGTTTGCTGCCCAGCGGGGTGGAGAATAACAACTTGACCCCGATATTGTGTACAACTGTCGGTCCAGTTGCATTGCTGATGTTGAAAAAAAGGCCTGTGTAGTATAGTACAACCTAACATGGCTACTCAACCCACATTCAGCGACACCGGAATGGCCCAAACAAGGCTTCTGTACAACTTTTTGAAGTCACTGAGCAAAACTAATAACTTAAGAAAAAAGTTAGATTACAGTGGAACCTAATTAAAAGCAGTCACGAGCAAAGAAATAATTCAACGGGTCCCACTTGTGCGTGTGACGTTTGTGCGTGCGCACGCACGTGTCTGTGAGAGAGAGAGAGAGAGACCCATCGGTCGATGCTCGTAAATACATCTTTCAGCCATATGCATTGCTGATGCTCAGTAAAAACTTATATAGTTGACACAATCATATAGAACATCATAGCACACTGAACTTGCATACAAAATTTTTACGCAGGCGGCACAATCAGGATGGAAGCAGTGGATCGCTATAGGTAGGGCTATGTTGAAACCAACGAACTCGTACATAACGGTTCATCCCTTGAATGTTGTGCAAAGAAACAGATAGACAACACAATAAGTTCCGCTAGCACATTAAGTTGACGTACAACCCTTTCTAAAAAAAGTTCAGGTACAAAATTAGAACAGGTCATAATCAAATGTACTGGCACATCAGTGCTTCACACCCATAGCTCGGATTTAACTAGTATCTCACAAGATTCAGTTGTTACCTCAAATTAGAGCACATCCAGGCAGCCAGCCCTGCCTCTTCTCCCAAAGAAGTAGTGGCCTCCGCCGCGCGATGGAGTAGGCCCTGTGCCATCCATCGTTCCGAGCAACACAGGGAAAGTCTGATGTTGACTCCTGTAATGGACGTCGTCGACGGACCCTGGCATCAGCGGCGGCGGCAGGACTTCGATTGATGGATTGACCACTTCTTCGACATGCACGAACACTCGATACAGGTACATCCCTAATGTGGTCCGCGGCGGCCTTGGTGGCGACTAATAGTACAACCCCGGTTCCTGCACCGGTGTCTCAACACCAATCACCTTCGGTATGGTGGACGGCTTCTTCATCCATGCCATAACTGTCAGAGCCCAGCTGTCTGGAGGAACAAACATACTTGCGAGCTCATTCATGGACTCGCTGATAAGCCCAGTTGATAAGCTCATTCATGGACTCGCTGTTCCAAGCACGTCGAGACATGCCGTGGAAAGTAAGCTTTGTTAAAAACTCAAGCTCAGAGGGCACCGAGCCCCATCCTGGGTGCCACCGATCAAAGCTCACCAGCGCGCCATCACAGAACAAACATCGGGAAGATTCGAACACATGACTGCAGTCGAAAGTTGTCCGAAACCTGACGAAGAAATCAGCCGGTGGCGGACAGACTTTGACAAGCAAGTCACTTATTTGGATGCCATGCACAATGCCAAGAGCTTTGACAAGGTCGTCCGGCGAGACGAGAGGCCGGTCGCCGTTGATGGTTACCATCAACACTTTGCCGGCAAACTGGTCGTCAAGCGCCGCCATGCCACTATTGAGTGACAGCACACAGCGACCGAAGGCAGGACGGACCTCAGGATCTCCGGCTCGGAGATCCGTGTTGACCGGCGACATGATAGTGAGCTTGAGTATAGGGAGTACAGGAGGGGATTTGGGGGAACAGGAGTAGGAATCAAGATTCCAGAGGTGGGGGAGGGGCAGGAGATTGGGGATGAAAATGTAGCTTGAATTTCGAACACACGCCGATATGCTCTTGGCGCGCAAGCGCACGAAAACACCGGTGGCGCCCACATGTCGGCCTAAGAGTCCTTATTATTTATTTTTTGGAGAGCCCGTCCTTTTTTTGAGGATATTTTGAGAGCCCGGCCTGAGAGTCATAATTGACCTATTTGGCATTGCGTTACTACTCGGCCCATATTCAACGACACCTCACTAGCCCAAACAAGTGTACATCATCGAAAAGACACTGAGCTCAAATTATATAACTTGAAAAAAGGAGATACACTCTGAACACTGGAGAATGGTGATGCCCTCATTTAATCCACTAGTAGTTCGAGACAATAAACTATTCTAAACAATGATATATACAACATCCAACACTGACTAGTGACTACTACTGACGTAAATAGCAAGACATGATAGTTCATAAGAAGTCTTGCTACACCACCAAAATGCACCCATCTACAGCGCTCAGACTCTTGTGATCCAAAAGAGAATGACATTCTAAACAGAGGCAACTATTACATAGTAAGAGTGACATAGACGAGGATGACCAAATGACAAGGAATATGCATAACAAAAGAAAGAACTACCCATCCAGAACAAGCAGCAAAGACAACAAAGTCTTTCGAAGAGATGATCCAACACCATCATAATTTGCAGCCCCGCTTCAGCGACCAATGATCCGGAGATACCAGTACTCCACCCTTTCGACGCAACAACCCAATTACCTGTCAACCTGAAGGCTTGAACGACATCACTACCTGTCGTAATTGAGACATCCAAGGATACTAGTTAATCCGGATTCCTTTGTCATTCTCACCTTCTTTTGGCTGCAGGCTGTATCGTTGACAATCAGGGGAGGTTGCTCCCGAACTCCTAGGGATCGCAGTGTAGACACAGTTTTCATAGCAAACAGAGCCACTCTACCATCAAGGTCCTTGCCAACGGTGATCTCCTGGTTAGTCGGATAATTGAGTTCGAGAAACAGAGAGTGTGAACCAAGGCTGTTTACCCGCCTCCAACTAAAAAATCCTGAAGGCCCCAACAAGCTGGTATCCTGCTCATAGACGTAACAACCACTGTCCGGATACTCACGTATTTCACGGTGCTTGTATACAGTGTTTTTTTGCAATATAACTTTTCTGGCTCATGTGTACGAATGATCATCAGTCTTTTGCCGTCGTCTGATCGAGCGAGGAACCAGTTGTGCTTCCCCATTTTTGGCAAAGGTGGTGTGATTACAAAGGGCAGTAACTATAGGGACACTGCATCATATCAAAAAGGACAGGCATTATTAATGTAAGATCAGCATTGTTCAGAGTATGAGTAGGATAATGCAAGAAACAACATTGATATGTCCCTGTTGGAACTGGGAGGAAAATACAGGGAACTGTATAGTGGGTTTGAAAATATAGAAGTGCCATGCATGGTTATACTCATGTTATCTCGCAATCGATCCTTCACAGGAAACTACCATGTCATGCATGTTATGGAATCATGTTCTGTCCTCACAAACAAATTCTTCAAGGTAACTAACAGGCCATGCATTGTTATATACTCGTGTTCTTTGGGTAAATTTTTTGTGAGGATCTTATTCTAGACATTGATTGCTGAAGGGTGAATATAGGTATGTACACATGGTAAGCATTACATGATCTCACTACTTCCAAATATAGAGTTCTCCATATGCACATTTACTTCCCTAATGTATGGTTTGATGAAACCAACAGTGTGGTGTATGTTTCTACGTCATGAAAATGAGGAAACCAAAATGGCCATTGATACACACTCATATTTAGTAGTAGTATATAGATTACTGTAAAATAAGGAGAATATCCATATATTCCTAACCGTTTGATTATTCAGGGGTACAAATTGGCTGTAATGACATGATCACAATTGCTTGAATTAACTCATTCCAAATATAGCTGATTTCCGGTGTCGCTAATACATTGCGATAGTTCTACTCAAATTCTGCTCAAACAGGGATATGCCAATCATCACAAAAAGTTCAAACAGTGTCATGGCGTCATCATTAACATGAGACGAAAACAACTTACACGCGCCGTCCTAGCAATACGTGGTGCCATCTGCTTTGTCGATCGCGTAGATGATGCCATTGTGTTCAATAGCATCACAGAAGTGTGTATCAGCTTTCACGATGATCCACTGCGAGCTGAGTTGTCTCCAACTAAAGAAGGCACCGGCGTAAAGATAGGCGAGTCCGCGGTCGAACAAGGTAATTAGCTTGAAGTCTGCGTAACTCGCATGTCGTGTGGGCACTTGACAGATTACAATCTTCTGCAAAACAAGGTCCGTCCAACTGACCTGGTAATCTAGATGACTAGGACTGCAATGGTAAAACTCTATATAATCCAACGGAGGAAGGATAATCTCATGGGAGGTCTGGAAGTTCATGACCACCAACTTTTTACCATCTTCTCTGAAGGCAGCCATCCAGTGGGAGTTCATGCCGACCCAGTACATACCTGCCAAGAAGATTTGGGCGATGGTGATCGGATCGAAGTCGAGGGAAATGATGTACGGCGACCCACTACATACCTGCAAAGAAGTTTTGGCTAATGGAGATCGGATTGAAGTCCAGGGGAATCATGTACGCCTCCGTATCATGGTGAGCCAATCTCGCAAGACCAGATAGCAACAAGCAGGGTGTCTTGAAAAGCTTTGGCCTCGCTTCGATGATGGCCGTGTGCATGCCCCTCGAGCATGCAGCCTGCCGTAGGGCACTCAACATATCCATACACGAACAACAGAGGTCGAGGACGTCACTTGGGAGATTGCTCCAATCACGGCTCACATGGATCCTGCACGGTTCACGTTCAGCCATGGTGGAGTTTGGAAGGTGGGGTTTTGGGGGGCTTGATTTACAGGGGAGAAGGTTGTCGGTGCTGGAGCAGCTAGCGAGGGAATAGTGGTACTGGGGGAGGTGAGCGAGGCAAGGGTATGTGGGGGCATAGTGAGATAATGAAGAGTGACCTCAGGATCTCCGGTGAGACGGAGATGGAGATGGAGTGGTGCTAGGGGAGAGGGAGACGAGGCGAGGCATGATATACATCGGCGGTGACAGTGACTGCACAGTGCACAAGGTGGGGCTGACTTTGGTAACCCAGACTCGCCGCCTAGACTGGTGTCACCTGGGGCGCAGGGTCTTGTCACTTCACTGTGAGGACCGGATGAATAATAGTATTTTGACCATCAAGTGTACCACAGTTGTACTACTACTACTACTACTACTACTACTAGTAGTAGTAGGAGTAGTAGGAACATGAGTACACTCCCATGCTAGCATGCCTCTGGGTTCACTTCATCCTCCAGCCATCATCCATATTGCGAGTAGAACCAAATTCTTGTGCATGCGGATGCATGAAGAAGGACTTTTCTTTTTTGAGGATAACCGCATATTCCTTAACGGTAGTAGGAACGTGAGTAGTACTCCCTCCGGTCCTCTTTTGTCTGTGCATAATTTTTTTCAGTATTTCTCTAATTAGTCTACGTATATACCCTTTTGCATGCGCCCATTTCCCTCCATGCCCCGCATTCATAGCATTAATTAGCGTATGCATGAGTAGCTGCAGCCAGACTCCAGCCAATAAACTGCAGCATATGAGTGGGCCATTCTGTGTGCGTGGGAGAGAGAAAAGGCAACCGAAGAGCCCGTCCAATCCATTGCATGCATCAGTCAAACCACCGCAGCTCTCCTCATGCATGCACATAACTTCTCCCATTTACTTCTCCACCGGGAACCGATATTCCTCGGCTTTTTCACTACTCCTTGATCTTCATTTGCATCCAAACCACACTACATTCACATTGTTTTAACCTCTTCACATCCTCCTGGATTAATTCCGAAGCCCCTATAAATAATCATCTTCTTCAGTTAGACTAGCCATCTAATCCTAATTCTCCAAACCATAGCCATACGGTCCAGCGGTTCCAAATGGCGGAAGAGATTGCGATGCAGGTTTTTAGCGTCCAACATGTCCTTGTCGAAGGATTGTTGAGCATAGTTGCCACAGTCACGGACCACCCAAGGGTTGTTCGGAAGTGGATCAACAATGTATCAAACTCCCTCCAAAAGGTGGAGATGAATGTCATCGGTCTCGATGTAGAGTACACGGAGTGTGCCACTGGGAAGATCCAACGCGCCGCTGTCCTTCAGCTGTGCCTCGAAGATGATGTTTTGGTGTACCACATCATACACGCGCCCTCCATACCGGGTGAGCTTCACGATTTCTTGTCTCGGGAGGACATATATTTCTGTGGGGCAGCCATCGCAGGGGACAAACAGAAGTTGGAGCCGTACAACCTTGATTTGAAAAGCATCACTGACCTACAAACCAGAATAAAAATTCCTGTAGAAGATTGTGATAAACCGACACCATCCCTATTCGATGTAGCAAATTTTGTGCTCAGAACAAATCTTCAGAAGGGTCACGAGATGTTGGCATTAAGGTCGTCTGGTTGGGAGAATTATCCCTTGATGTACGAGCGGATAAAACATGCTGCCCTCGATGCCCGTGTGAGTTTTGAGATAGCTGCAAGGTCCAGAGAGCTTGTTGCGAAGCCGTCTCCCACAGAAAATGAGAACAAGTAGTAGAAGAAGAAGATGCTGCACCAGTAGCAGGGCATTATGGATGGATGAACTATTTCCTCTCTTGTAAAAAAATATTCCCTCTCTATGTATATTGATATGATGGACTATTTCGATGGTGTGCATGTCCTTGGAACAAGTAGTAGCGTGGGTCCGCTTGACTATAAGGAACTATTTATCCACCTAGATTTCTCTACTACTCCTTCTAGTGATCGGTATGCAATGCATGTGTCCGTAGACATGACAGCTTGTCCATGGAAGTTCAACTACGACGACCATCACGTTTCATCCACTGCCACTCGTGATTCCCACGACGCCGCTCCAACCCACGGCACCACGTCCGTCGACGTGCGCCTCACCCCTCTCGACCGTACCGCCCCTCTGCCTTTGTGCGCATGACATGTGGGCCACCTTAAATACGGCGAGCATCAAGTTTCTACCACAGCCACACGCGATTCCCACGATGCCGCACGAACCCATGACACCACACGTCCCCCGACCTGCGGCTCACCCCTCTCGGCCCCACTGCCTCTCTAAATTTGAATTTGAAACTTATAAAACAAAAAGATTCAAAACAAATAAACTGTGAGAGAGGGAGTATATTATAGGATGTGTCCCATACGAAACAAGTCCCCTAGTTTGTCACCACGGAACATCAAGATGCATTTGTATGAGTAGTTTATCTTGTGAGAGAAAAGGATGAATGAGGGAAGGCCTCTAGAGATAGAGATAGACACTACTATACCAATGTGCTAGCCCGTGCGTTGCAATGGATCCAAAGTAGTAGAATAATACTTGTTCATGTGCTTGAAATATAAACACTCTAGTTTTGACATACATGTGTCAGTATACATGACAACTTGTCCATGGAAGTTGAACCAGAACGACCATCACATTTCTTGTTTCTACCACTTCCACACCCACACGCGATTCCCATGACGCCGCTCCAACCCTACCTGTAAGCACGACATCCCCCAACGTGGAAATGGATCCTCTGACGTGGCTACCACTGCCTTACCCTGCCTTTCCTTCACTGACTGGTGGGACCCACACTTGCGGGTCCCACATGTCAGTAATAGAATGGTAGGATTGTTCACGTCAGGGGATCCTCATCCCCCTAACGTGCGCCTCATCCCTCTCGGCCCCACCGCTCCTCTGCCTTTGTGTGCATGACACGCGGGCCAGCTAAACTATGGCGACCATCAACTTTCTACCACAGCCACACCCGATTGGACGCGGTTTGCCTGCTCCGCTGCTTGATACGTCTCCGTCGTATCTACTTTTCCAAACATTTTTGCCCTTGTTTTGCACTCTAACTTGCATGATTTGAATGGAACTAACCCAGACTGACGCTGTTTTCAGTAGAATTGCCACGGTGTTATTTATGTGCAGAAACAAAAGTTCTCGGAATGACCTGAAACTTCACGGAATGTCTATTTGGCAATAATAAAAAATCCTTGCAAAAGATGAAGACCAGGGGGCCCACACCCTAGCCACGAGGGTGGGGGTGGGCCTTCCCCCCTAGGGTGCGCCCCCTACCTCGTGGGCCCCCTGGAGCTCCTCCGACCTCAACTCCAACTCTATATATTTGGTTTTGGAGAGAAAAACATCAGAGAGAAGGATTCATTGCGTTTTACGATACGGAGCCTCCACCAAGCCCTAAAACCTCTCGGGAGGGCTGATCTGGAGTCCGTTTGAGGCTCCAGAGAGGGGAATCCATCGCCATCGTCATCATCAACCATCCTCCATCACGAATTTCATGATGCTCACTGCCGTGCGTGAGTAATTCCATCATAGGCTTGCTGGACGGTGATGGGTTGGATGAGATTTATCATGTAATCGAGTTATTTTTGTTAGGGTTTGATCCCTAGTATCCACTATGTTCTGAGATTGATGTTGCTATGACTTTTCCATGCTTAATGCTTGTCACTGGGGCCCGAGCGCCATGATTTCAGATCTGAACCTATTATGTTTTCATCAATATATGAGAGTTCTTGATCCTATCTTGCAAGTCTATAGTCACCTATTATGTGTTATGATCCGTTAACCCCGAAGTGACAATAATCGGGATACTTACCGGTGATGACCGTAGTTTGAGAAGTTCATGTATTCACTATGTGTTAATGCTTTGGTCCGGTACTCTATTAAAAGGAGGCCTTAATATCCCTTAGTTTCCGATAGGACCCCGCTGCAACGGGAGGGTAGGACAAGAGATGTCATGCAAGTTCTTTCCATAAGCACATATGACTATATTCGGAATACATGCCTGCATTACATTGATGAATTGGAGCTAGTTCTGTGTCACCCTAGTTTATGACTGTTACATGATGAACCGCAGCCGGCATAATTCTCTATCATCGATCCATTGCCTACGAGCTTTACATATATTGTTCTTCGCTTATTTACTTTTCCGTTGCTATTGCTATCATCACTACAAAATACCAAAAACATTACTTTTGCTATCATTACCTTTTGCTACCGTTACCACTACTATCATATTACTTTGCTACTAAATACTTTGCTGCAGATATTAAGTTTCTAGGTGTGGTTGAATTGACAACTTAGCTGCTAATACTTGATAATATTCTTTGGTTCCCCTTGTGTCGAATCAATAAATTTGGGTTGAATACTCTACCCTCGAAAACTGTTGTGATCCCCTATACTTGTGGGTTTTCAAGAGTATTTTCTGGCGCCGTTGCTGGGGAGCATAGCTCTATTCTTTGAGTCACTTGGGATTTATATCTACTTATCATTATGAAGAACTTGAGAGATCCAAAAACCAAGATTTATCCCTCAACTACGAGGGGACGTAAGGAACTGCCATCTGGCTCTGCACTTGATTCACCTTCTATTTTGAGTAAGCTTGCGACACCTAAACTTGCTTCTGCTATTTGTTCTGATATGTTGGATGTTATTGATGATGCCACTTCTGCTATGCATGATACTTACGATGAAACTACTTGTATGCTTGATACTACTGTGCCACTTGGTGAATTTCTTGATGAACAACTTGCTAGGGTTAGAGAGAATGAAAATATTGAATCTGATAATATTGATGAAAGTGACGATGAAGACTCTCCCTCTAATGAATATGAATCACCTGTTATTCCTGAGGGTTATGTGTTTGAAAAAGAAGCTGCTCTAGATATTTTAGCTTGCAAAGATAGATACGAGCTCAAGAGGTTATTAGCTAAATGGAAGCAGCAATCTCTTAATGCTAGAATGAAACCTAACCCTGCTTTTGCTACTTCACCTATCTGTGTTACTGATAAGGATTATGAATTCTCTGTTGATCCTGATATAATTACTTTGGTTGAATCTGATCCTTTTCATGGCTATGAATCTGAAACTGTTGTGGCACATCTTACTAAATTAAATGATATATGTCGGTGTACTAGAGTAGGGGTACCCTAGTATCCCGAACTTGTGCACGGGCAGTCGCAGCATCCCGCGGCAAGGCTTGCCGGGTGACCACCAAGATCCTCCGTGGTTCCGTTGGAGCCATTCAAGAACAAAGTATCCAAGCCAAGGAGACAATACCCCGGCAAGAGGAGCTTGACGGGAAGGCCAACAAAGGCATCTCAAGACCCCGGCAAGAGGAGCTTGCAAGGAAGGCCTCCAAGGCACTTCAAGGAACTTGCCACGACGCGCCGCGCGTCCCGGCAAGACCCGGTGAGCGACAAGGTCCCGGGTGCGACAAGACAATGACCGCGGCAAGGCGCTTGCCTCGGCAAGCCACCACCTCTCTGGGCCCGCGCTCCAGCACATCCACCAACGTGTCGCTCTGAGGCCCTTCCAGGCGTGCGTGGCGAGAGGCTGTGCAGCCAGTGGTGCGCGGTGGCAAGCGGCGCTAACAAGTTTGCCATTGTGGCGAGCGGTGGCGTCCCTGGCGGTCTCTTTCTGCACTGTCTAGGCGACGCAGACGGGCATTTAATACCCTTGTCCCCTGCCGTTAGGGTTAGGTATGATACACTGTAGCAGGTAGCTATACCTACCACAGCACCTTTCCATTTTTACCCTTGTCTACATTGCCACCTGTCGGTGACCCCTTGAGCATATAAAAGGAGGCCCATGCGCAACGTAGGGGGGGAGAGCTGTTAGCTAGTCGAGAGAACACTCACGATCGGTCTCGTTAGCTGCAGGGGTGTACTGTAGCACTCCGCGCTCCCGAGTAAGAAATCAATACAAACCACAAAGCAGGAGTAGGGTTTTGCGCATCCGTGCGGCCCGAACCTGGGTAAATCGCTCGTGTGCTTCGCCTCGATCCGCTCTTTGCATGATCTCCGCCCCCGGCGGCCCGAAAGGGACCCGGTCCGCCGGTCCCATAGGTGCCCGTGGATCAGTACCCCGGCATCTTTGGCGCACCAGGTAGGGGGCGTCGAAGTTGTGTGAACCAGATCCGGTGTTCTCGCGAGCTAGATCTTCATCATCTTCATCGACATGCCGCCGAAGAAGAAAGTTTCGGAGGCGGCTGCTACGTCCGCGCCGAACCCACCACCGCCGGAGCAAACGGCTGATGGGGCAGGCGCCGGCGGAAGAACGGGCGTCGACGAGGGAGCTCACGGTGCTGCCAGGTCCAAGGACAAGGCTGCGCTGCCCATCGGCGGCGTAGCCGGCTCCCACAACGACCGGGCGCACTCCAAGGCCTCGGCGTCCGTACATGCACCGCGCCCATCTCAGGAGGCGCGGGACCGGCAGCGTCATGGTACTCACAGTACCATGCGTTTGCTGGACCAAGATCGAGCTGGTGGATCTCGGAGTGCTCAAGACCAGCAAGCACGCCAACATGCTGGCACGAGCGAGGCACAGTCGCCTGGACGGGATACTGCTCCTTCTAACATAGTTAGAAGTCCGAGCATATCTCGCTCCTCGCACCGTTCGCCACCACCACCCGCCACTGCAGCAGAAGCTCTGGCGCGAGCTCAACTGCTTCTGGACTACCCTCCGATAGCAGACAAGATCGACGATTGGAGGGCCACCATTCAGAGTCTCATCGGCTTTGCTAACGGCGACATGCAACGGCAGCCGAGCACGTCGCAGCCGCAGCCAGTCAGCCAAGCACGAGCGGTGGCGACAAGACCGGTGGAGGTGCAACCTCTATGCACTCTCCGCCCTGAAGGCCAAGATCGCCGACTCGCCGGATCCATCTCGACAGCGACTCCACCGCGTCATCAGATCCGCGAGCTCGTCGCGATCAGCGCCAAGTTCTTCAAGAACGACAACAAGAGGACGCTCGTACTCGCATCGAGCACCAAAGAGAAGCGCGGCGTCAATCAGACCAGCGTGCTGGGCCCTCTGTCGACATGCATGCGCGAGGGGAACCAGGCGACTTGCCATACGCGGTAGGTTGCCCTGCGTTCACTCGTGAGCTGCAGCAAGTCCAGTGGCCCAGCACGAAGAATTTCAAACCAGATGTACCCGAGAAGTACGACGGCAAGACGCATCCGTCGGAGTTCCTCAGCATCTACACCATCGCGGTGCATGCTGCCGGGGGGCGGGACGACAAGATCCTTGCCAACTACTTCCTGCTGGTGCTCAAGCCCAACGTCAGGTCCTGGCTCATGCACTTGCCGGACAACTCCATATCCTCCTGGGCAGACCTATGCCATCAGTTTGTCGGCGCCTTTACAGGTGGCCACAAACCTCATGGCCAAGAGAGTGACCTTCATCTGCTCGCCCAGAAGGAAGGAGAACCCCTGCGCAAGTACATTCAGAGGTTCAGCCGGGTACAGTACAACATCCCAGACGTCCACCCCGCCGCGGTCATCAGCGCGTTCCATCAGAACGTGCGTAATCGCAGGATGCGGGAGGAGATGGCGATGTGCAGGATCAAAGACGTCAGTGAGCTGTATGCCCTGGCTGATAAGTGTGCATGTGCTGAGGAAGGGAGGAAACTCCCCGGAGATAAGACCGGAGCAGAAGGATCTGACAGCGAGGATGCCGCCCCGGCGAAGAGAACCCGGCGGCGGAACAGGAAGAAGAAAGGCAATGATTTGCTAGTCGTTGAGCAGTCCGGCAACGAAGGTGGCGCCAAGAAAGCCAAAGTTGGTAGCTCCGGCAAGGAGATTGCCGCATGCACGAACTGCCAGGCTGTGGCGGTCGCCGACAAGCAGGACGACACCGACAAGCAGTACTGCAAGATTCACCGCACCAAGGGCCATGACCTCCAGAGCTACAAGAAAGTCGAGCAGCTTGTTCAGCAGCAAAAGGCTGAATACGAGCGACGCGACAAGGAGAGGGCCCAAGGAAGCGTTGGAGAATCCGGCAAGAAGCGCGCCGGCCGGGGAGGACGCCGCGGCAAGGCCAAGCAGCGGCAAGGAGACAGACCTCCCCGCGGCCGCGACAAGGATGAAGATGACGATGACGACAAAGACATGGATGATGTTGAGACCAGCGAACAGGAGTTCCAGAAAGCCAAAGAGGTCTTGTGTGTTGACGGTGGTGCTTCTCTGCATACTTCGCACCGCCAGCTCAAGCAGTGGGTGCGGGAAGTCAATGCAGCAGAATCACCCGTCGAATCACGCAAGCTTCTGAAATGGTCCAGCACGCCTATCATCTTTGATATTGAGGACCACCCTGATCGCACAACTGCGGTCGGGTGCTTGCCGATGTTGGTTTCACCAACTATCCGCAACCTCAAGGTCACTAAGATGTTAGTTGACGGCGGGGCCGGCTTGAACCTGATCTCCTCCGTGGTACTCCAGAAACTCCAGGTCCCTGACAGCAAGCTCGAAGAGACCGGCACATTCCAAGGAATCAACCCGAGAAGGAGCAAGCCGAAGGGGAAGGTCACGTTGCCAGTAACATTTGGCAGCGAGCTAAACTTCAGGACTGAGAGGGTCACTTTTGATGTTGCCGATATTCCATTGCCTTACAATGGGAGACTTGGCCGTCCAGCACTCGCCAAGTTCATGGCAGCCTCTCACTATGCATACAACATGCTGAAGATGCCAGGCCCGATAAGCGTCATCTCTGTCCCTGGCGACAAGAAGGATGCTCTTATCTGCGCCGACAAGATCTACCGGGAAGCAGCAGCCGCAGCAGATCGCAAGTCACTTGCCGTTGAAGCTCCCGGGGGGAAGAAGACCAAGTCTGGCAAGAGTTCTGATGCCCACTCCGACAAGCGCACCTCTTCGGAGTGCTGCGCTGCTGTCGAGGACGCACCATCGAGCTCCACCGGCAAGTGTAAGAAGACAATGGCAGCTCCGCCAGAGACGAAGAAGGTGTCCGCCAAGGAGGACGGCACTGGTGGTACCTTCACCATCAGTGCCACTCTCGACCCTAAATAGGAAAGCGCGCTCGTTACTTTCCTACGGGCGAATGTCGACGTGTTTGCGTGGCAACCGTCTGACATCCCCGGTGTTCCCAGGAAAGTAATTGAGCACCACCTTGTCGTTTGTCCTCATGCGTGGCCTGTTAAGCAGAAGATCAGGAAGCAAGCAGTGGAGCACCAAGAATTCATTGCAGAAGAGATCAAGAAGTTGGAAGCAGCAGGCCTTGTCAGAGGAGTGCTCCATCCTACGTGGTTGGCCAATCCTGTAGTCGTGCGCAAGGCGAACGGGAAATGGAGACTTTGTATCAACTTTACTGATGTTAAGAAAGCTTGTCCCAAAGACCCATTTCCTTTGCCGCGCATTGATCAGATTGTTGACTCCATGGCCGGATGTGATTTGCTTTCATTTCTTGACGCGTACTCAGGATACCATCAGATCTTCATGGCAGAAGAGGATGAGGAGAAGACCGCATTTATTACTCCATGTGGCACGTACTGTTTCGTACGGATGCCTTTCGGATTAAAAAGTGCTGGTTCAACATTTGCAAGGGTAGTTCATGTCGCTCTTGAGCCGCAAATACACAGAAATGTGGAGGCCTACATGGATGACATAGTGGTCAAGAGCAAGGACAGAGCAACTCTGATTCAAGATTTAGACGAGACCTTTGCAAATCTGCGCAAGATCAGCCTCAAGCTCAACCCAGAGAAGTGTGTGTTTGGAGTCCCCTCCGGCAAGCTTCTCGGGTTCTTCGTGTCTCAGCGGGGAATTGAAGCCAATCCCGACAAGATCAAGGCCATTGAGCAGATTGAAGCACCAAAGCGCGTCAAGGATGTACAAAGACTTGCCGGTTGCATGGCTGCTCTCAGCCGGTTTATCTCTAGGTCTGCTGAGCGCGCCCTGCCATTTTTCAAATTATTGAAAAAGGCAGGTCCAATGAAATGGACTCCGGAAGCGGAGGCTGCGCTGCAAGACCTGAAGAGATACCTGTCCTCCCCTCCGATACTTGTCGCACCTAAGCCACAAGAGAAGTTGCTGCTGTATATAGCGGCAACCAATCAAGTGGTTAGTGCTGCGTTAGTAGCAGAGAGGGAGGCGGATGACGAGCCAGCAACCACGACAAGCACATCCAGTGACAAGCAAGGGGCTTCCCCGGCAAACTCTGGTCCCGACAAAGATGGATCTGCGCAGACGCACGAGGAGCTACAGAAGAAAATGGTGCAGCGCCCAGTTTACTTTGTCAGCT
Organism: Triticum dicoccoides; assembly: GCF_002162155.2. Taxonomy (NCBI): domain Eukaryota; kingdom Viridiplantae; phylum Streptophyta; class Magnoliopsida; order Poales; family Poaceae; genus Triticum; species Triticum dicoccoides. The sequence goes on along the minus strand of NC_041392.1, from coordinate 87,113,760 downwards.
CCCTTCTGCAGGGGGCTAGGTCAAGGTACTCTGGCATGCAGAAATTGCTTTTCGGCATTCTCATGGCCTCGAGAAAGCCGCGTCATTACTTCCAAGCACATGAGATCACAGTTGTCACTCGCTTTCCGCTGAAGAGGATACTACAGAATCCAGAAGCGACAGGCAGGATTGTTGAGTGGGCACTGGAACTGTCAAGCTTTGGCCTTAAGTTTGAGAGTACTTCAACTATCTAGAGCAGAGCATTGGCAGAATTTATAGCAGAATGGACGCCAACACCAGATGAAGAAATTCCAGAAACGAGCATCCCCGTCAACGAAGCAAGCAAAGAGTGGCTGATGTACTTTGATGGTGCCTTTTCGCTGCAAGGCGCCGGTGCTGGCATGCTGCTTGTCGCACCCACTAGAGAGCACCTCAAGTACATAGTCCAGATGCACTTTCCCAGGGAGCAAGCAACAAACAATGCTGCAGAGTATGAAGGCTTGCTTGCCGGACTCAGGATCGCGGCAGACCTTGGGATCAAGAAGCTCATTGTCAGGGGTGACTCACAGCTTGTCGTCCGCCAAGTAAACAAGAGTTATCAGAGTCCGTTGATGGAAGCTTACGTCGACGAAGTGAGAAAACTAGAAGAGCACTTTGAAGGCCTACAGATGGAGCATGTTCCAAGAGCTCAGAACGCCATTGCCGATGGCCTATCAAAGTGCGATGCACTTAAGTTACCTGTGGAACCAGGGATCTTTGTGCTCAAGCTGACTCAACCGTCCGTAACGCCATCAACTGGACAGAGCAAGAAGAGGAAGTTGATTTCTGGTGACTATTTGCCGGCAGAGCTCCCCGAAGCCGCTGCTAAGAAGGTCCCCAAGATCAACGCCAAGAGCGCTGAGGAGCAGTCTGCTCCGGCAAGCCCTAGGGTTTGTTCCGTTGAAGCAGAAGATCCCGGCAAGTTTTGCTCCGGCAAGCTTGCCGGGGAACGTCAAGCTCCGGCAGAGCCACAGGTTCTCGCCGTAGAAGCGGACGTTCCCGCAGCAACAGATTTGCCTTGCACTGAGGAGCAATCTTCTCCGGCAAACCCCAGGGTTTGTTCCGTCGAAGCAGAAGCTCCCGACAAGTTTTGCTTCGGCACACTTGCCGGGGAACGTCAAGCTCCGGCGGAGCCGCAGGTTCTCGCCGTGGAAGCGAATGTTCCCGCAGCAGAAAATTTGCCTTTAGTCCTTGTTGTCGAGCCACAAGCTCCAGCATGGGCACATCAGATTGTCCGTTTCCTTCAGACAGGAGAACTTCCCGAAGAGCAAGAAGAAGCGGAAAGAGTAGCCCGGCAGTCAAGTATGTACCAGTTTGTCGACAAGACACTGTACAGAAGAAGACTCAACGGTGTGAAATTGAAGTGTATTCACCGGGAAAACGGATAAAAGCTGTTGGCAGAGATACATGGAGGCATATGTGGTCACCACATTGGTGCAAGAGCACTTGTCGGCAAAGCATTCCGGCAAGGTTTCTTTTGGCCGACAGCCCTCCAGGATGCAACTGCACAAGTAACCAAGTGTGAAGCATGCTAGTTCCATTCCAAGCAGATACACCAACCAGCTCAAGCTCTCCAGACGATCCCTTTATCCTGGCCATTTTCGGTTTGGGGGCTCGACATCCTCGGCCCCTTTCCCTGAGCTGTCGGGGGCTTTGAGTACTTGTACGTTGCAATCGACAAGTTCACAAAGTGGCCGAAAGTAGAACCAGTGAGGAAGGTGACAGCACAGTCAGCAGTCAAGTTCTTCAGGTCGATTGTTTGCCGCTTCGGGATCCCTAACAGGATAATCACCGACAATGATACACAATTCATGAGCTGCACCTTCATGCAGTATGTCCAAGACCTTGGCGCCAAGGTCTGCTTCGCTTCTGTTGCTCACCCGAGAAGCAACGGTCAAGCAGAGAGGGAAAATGCTGAAGTGCTGCGCGGGCTCAAGAACAGGACTTTCGACAGGCTGCACAAGTGCGGAAGAAACTGGATCGAGGAGCTGCCAGTGGTTCTTTGGTCGATCAGGACAACGCCAAATCGAGCCACTGGACAGACACCTTTCGCTCTAGTCTATGGAGCAGAGGCAGTTATCCCCACGGAACTCGTATACGGGTCACCTCGCGTGCTCGCTTATGATGAGCTTGAGCAAGAGCAGCTGCGACAAGATGACGCGCTGCTCCTTGAGGAAGACCGTCTTCAGGCTGCTGTACGAGCTGCTCGCTACCAGCAAGCTTTGCGCCGCTACCATAGCCGCAAAGTTAATGCCAGAAGTCTCAAGGAAAGCGACCTTGTTCTTCGGCGTGTTCAGTCCGCCAAGAATTCCAACAAGTTGACGCCGAAGTGGGAAGGCCCTTACCGGGTGAAACGAGTCACTAGGCCTGGCGCTGTCCGCCTTGAGACCGAAGATGGCATTCCAATGAGCAACTCCTGGAACATTGAGCACCTTCGTAAGTTTTACCCGTAAGGCGCAGTTGCCGGAACCTGTTCCGGCAACCACCTTTTGTACAAGTCTTGCCGCTGTTGCATGTAATCCTTTGTACAAAGCCGGGCGCAGACCCCGTGCATAAGTAAAGCTCATGTGCTCCGCACATTTTGTCGATTTCATGCTTTCTATTTTTTGCATGTGTTATCTGACACTTTGTGCAGCATCTACTCCACGGTAAGCAATAATGAGCCGTAAGGATCCATATCTTTATTTTCTCTTCTTTTTTTTTCTCAAGGGAAGGAAGGTTCCCTCGCCCACAAGTTTGCCGGGGGGGAAAGGAGAAGATAATGGTATCGACCAGGCGTCGTTCAAGAAAGTTTCGCCTTGCCGGGAAGCAAACAACAGAAAAGCTAAGTTGCCAAAGTTTGAGCAATCAGATTTTTAAAATTTTTAAGTTATCTCCCTTGAACGACCGCACTTTGTATGGAAAATCTGTGCACGGAGGAACCTACTCATAGCTAGTTGCGCCCTTACTTTGTTTCGAGTCCGCTCAACAACTTAAGTGAGCTGCAACTAGTTGCAACAAGGTTTCTTGTCGGTAGCGGCACCGCCAGCAGGCTGCTGATGTCCCGCACTCAGCGCTCGCGGCTCGGGTACCTGCACCGACAAGTTCCCTAAAAGCGTAGGGCAAAAACATACAAAGGAAGGAATCAAGTAAAGGGAATAACATTGCAATCATTACCCAGAATAGAGTTATATTACAAAGATAGCTTGTCGCAGCTCTAATAGATTGTTTTCATAACATGACAAACAGCGACAAGAAAAGAAGAAATGGGCGGCCTAATCTACGCGATCGCCTTCGGTCCTCTTGATCCCGCTCACCTTGTCCATAATGGGTGCGACAAGAGCCTTGAGCGCCTCCAGATCAGCATCCGGCGGCAGGGTCCTGAGGACGTTGGTGAGGTTGAGGCCCGAATTGCGGAAGGCCACCTTCATCAACACTTTCTGAAGAGCTCCCGCGCAGATCTTGCGCGACTCGTCGGCCAGCTGCTTCAGGATCTTCTCCCGGAGCCGCTGAAGGGCCGTCGCCACGCCCTTGAAGAACAGGACGAGCTTGGCGCTGGGTTGGAGGTTCTCGTCAGAGGATACCCGAGATCCTCCATCCCTAGCTGCGCCAACTCCTTGTCGATGTCTGTGGCAGCATTCATAAGACTCTCCGTCCAATGCTCCATAGTCTCCCTGAAGGCGTTTTGGGTGGCGGCAACACTCTCTAGCTGCGCCTTGTCGGCCTTGATCTACTCCTTCAAGGCCGCCTCCTGCTTCTTGGCGCTGTCCAGCGTCTTGGTCAAAGTGGTCAACTTCGACTCAAGACCCGTGTTGGAGTGCTTGGCGGTGCTGAGCTCTTTGCCCTTCTCGGCAAGATCGGCTTCCAGCTGCGCCACCTTCGTCTCCAACTCCTTCTTGGCGGCCTCGGTGGCGGCGGCAGCATGCTCTGCTTGCTTGAGGGCTCCGCCAAGTTTCTCCTCGCGCGCGGCAAGCTCCTCCTCGTGGGCGTCAAGATTGACCTTCCGCTGCGCCAGCTCGGCCTCTTCCGTGGATAGCTTCACAGCGGCAAGTCGCTGTTGCTCTTCGACTTCGGACTTCTCGACGAAGAAGACCTTCTGCGCTTCGGCGAGCTGCTCCCGCTGCTTCACCAGGGATCGGAGGGCTTCCTGGTGGAAACCCCCGAGCTCTTCCGCGCGCTTCTCGATATCTGCTCCCGCCTTCGCGACAAGTGCCTCGGCGGATACCAGCTTGGCTTGCCGCGCGCGGTAGAGCCACATCAACCTCCGTAGCAGTCGCTCTTCTTCGGGCTCGTTGCTGCTGCTGCTTGGCGCGTAAACCAACGTCAGCCCCGCGGAGGCGAGCACCTCCCCGTCGAAGATCTCCCCCTCGACCGGCGCCCTGGAGCTTGACGCCCAGGGGAGGTTGATGAAGATGCCTTCGCCGGCCTTCAGGTAGACGCCTGGCTGGGGCTCTTCGGAGCCTGGCGCTGCGGCAGCGGCGGACGGGTCGGCGGTCGGTGTAGCACCTGGCGCTCCTGCGGCCTTAGGGCCGTTAATGCGATCGCCAGACCCCTCGCCAGTTGCTGTGGCGGCAGCCTTGGCGGCCTCTGCGTCGGCGGGATCGTCGGCGCCGGCCGCTTCTTCGGCGGCAACCTCGGTCTCCATCGGCTCCATAGCAGATGGGTCTGGCAGCCGAAAAGGGGAGAAGAGTCAAGCAAAAATCCAACAGACAGAAGATCAAGAGAAGAAGAACCCAAGGGAAGTTTTGAAGCAAGAGGAGTACCTGTGCCGGGCACTCCAGTCGTGGTCTCCACCGTCGGGGGGCCGCTGGTGCTGTCCCTTGCCGGAGAACTCTCCCTTGCCGGAGACTTCTCCCTTGCCGGAGACTTCTCCCTTACCGGAAAGCTCTCCCTTGCCGGAGGACTCTCCCTTGGCTCCTGGTGGGGCTGCTCTTCTCCTACACAGACCAGCAGTCAGATATCAGCAAAGACAGAGTATCCATGTGCACCTCACAAGTGGAAAGCAAACCATCTACTTACGCTGGGGGCTGCTCTGGAGAAAAGTTGCCGGGTCCGGCAAGGTTGTCTCGGGCGCACCTCCTGCTGTCGCAGTAGGTTCGTCCTCGATGACAATCACCGGGACCTTGGCCCTCTTTGCTGCTCTCTGAGCCAGAGTCCAGAAGAGGAACAAGTTCAGAAAAAAGCAAATGAGATACCAGACAAACAGCAAGGATTGAAAAACTACAAGAACAACAAGAAAATCTTACTCTTCTTCTTCTCCCTCGTCGGAGCTGAACGCGGAGAAGTCGAAATCTGGCTCACGTCCGGCGCGAGGAGGCGGAGGAGTAGCTTCCCTTGGCCGCTTCGCGGGAGCAGTGGCGGTGGTCTGAGCTGACCCCGCTACAGTTGTCGTCGCGGCATGAGAAGCGGCAGGAGCAGAAGCGGTGGTCCGGGAGGGCCCCACTCCAGTTGTTGTCGCAGTGTGAGATGCTCCCGCGGCAACAGTGTTTGCCGCGGTGGAGTGTGTCGCGCGGCGCGGCGGCTGTTGACTCGCTTACCGCTCCGCTATATCCCCGGCCTTGCGGAGACGCCTTCTTGCTGGAGATGGAGGCTCTGCTTGCAGCGAGCTGTCCGAAGATGAGGTGGAAGACGAGTTGATCTCCAGCGAGCCGCTCGTATTCTTGGCGGGCTCGCTCGACCCGACGCCATGACCGGCAAGTTCCTTCTCGCCGGCGGGCTCCCCTCGCTCGGCACGGCTTGCCGCCTCTGCTGCATCTGCCTCCTCCACAGTAAATCCAAACTCGCCCGCGGCCGCGGCTGCCGCCGCCTCTTCCAGCCTAGTGGCGATGAGTGCCATCTCCGCATCCGTGGTGTCGCGGGTGAGGCTGTCGTTCTCGTCGGAGCGGATTGGCACTTCCACCAAGTCATCGAAGAACTGCTGCACGACATCGTCTGCAGGCTCCTGCCAAGTTGGGACAATTCCATGCGAGTCGCACTCCGGCATCATTGCTCGGATGCGGTCGACCGAGGAATTGTTGCATAATGGAACGACACCCCCCGGCAACCTGAACACTTCGGGATGTTGGGGGTCATACTTGAACAGTTCTTGGAGCATCGTGTTGAGCTCCAGAACAGTAAAGTTGAAGTTGAGGCCCAGCCGCAGCCTCATGATATCCGCCGCATTCTTGAACTCCCAAGTGGGTCTCCCCCGTTCCTGCAGGGGGGCAATGCAGCGGCGAAGGAAATCTGCGCCAACAGCCCCTACAGTAAGCCCGGCAAGCCTGAGGCGTAGGATCCTTGTGACGGCAATCTTCAGCCTGTCGTCTTCCGGGGCCACGTCACTCCAATCACTGTCGCGTGCTACTGGGGTTTGGCGCCGGGTGGTGAATGGCTGCGGGTTCTCCTCGTCAATCCAGCACCAATCTGCTCTCCACTCCTCCCACTTGCCGCGGAACTCTCCCTCCAGATAGGTTTCTTTCTTGCCGGCCCTTGAGATCCAGGCGATTCCGCCGGATAGAGGCTCTCCTCTCTCTACTCGGGGTATGAAGAAGTGGCGAAAGAGGGCTACACTGGGGTGGACTCCGACATAGTTTTCGCAGAGATGTGCGAAAACTGCCATGGTCAGAACGGCATTGGGGGTGAAGTCAAGGAGGTGGAATCCGTAGGTATTCATGATGTCATAGAAGAATTCATAGAAAGGCGAGCAGAGCCCGCAGTAGAAGAACAATGCGAAGAAAGGGTATCCGTTTGGGGCCTTCTTCCAAGCGGCGGCGGGGAGTACCTTCGTGCGCGGATGCGCGCGCGTCTCCGTCGACCAGAAGAGGTAGTAGTTCTCCCTCAGCTCCTTCGCGGCAAGCTTGGGGGGGAAGACGGCCCGCTCCTTCCGCAGCGCCGCGAGCCGCTGCGCCTCGGTCGACTTCACGACCTTCCCCTTGTCGGCTTTCGGAGCCATGGCGGAAGTGCTGGAGGAGGTCAACGGCGTTGGTGGTGCTGGTGGCGATGGGGGGGGACGCTGCTCTCTTTCAGCTTTGGGAAGACGAGGGAGCGGCGGAGGTTTCCGAGATTGGAGTAGCAACCGGCGAATGGGTGAACTACCCCTGTTTCCCATGCTTATAAAGAGGGAGGGGGCGGACGTTCCGCATTTCCGAATAAAGAAACCACCCACGATCTCTCCCTCGACGCCGCATTCAACGCGTGTCATTCGGGGAGGGCGCGGTGGATACGGGCAAGATACGGCGTAACCTAGGCCACAGGTGCCCGTGCCCTGTTTTGGGCCTGCCCCAACAGTGCTCGGCGCCGTGTATGGCCCAGGCCCGGGGGCTCCTATCGGTGTACTAGAGTAGGGGTACCCTAGTATCCCGAACTTGTGCACAGGCAGTCGCAGCATCCCGCGGCAAGGCTTGCTGGGTGACCGCCAAGATCCTCCGTGGTTCCGTTGGAGCCATTCAAGAACAAAGTATCCAAGCCAAGGACACAATACCCCGGCAAGAGGAGCTTGCCGGGAAGGCCAACAAAGGCATCTCAAGACCCCAGCAAGAGGAGCTTGCTGGGAAGGCCTCCAAGGCACTTCAAGGAACATGCCGCGACGCGCCGCGCGTCCCAGCAAGACCCGGTGAGCGACAAGCTCCCGGGCGCGACAAGACAACGACCGCGGCAAGACCCTTGCCGCGGCAAGCCACCACCTCTCTGGGCCCGCGCTCCAGCACATCCACCAACGTGTCGCTCTGAGGCCCTTCCAGGCGTGCGTGGCGAGAGGCTGTGCAGCCAGTGGTGCGCGGTGGCAAGCGGCGCTAACAAGTTTGCCATTGTGGCGAGCGGTGGCGTCCCTGGCGGTCTCTTTCTGCACTGTCTAGGCGACGCAGACGGGCATTTAATACCCTTGTCCCCTGCCGTTAGGGTTAGGTATGATACACTGTAGCAGGTAGCTATACCTACCACAGCACCTTTCCATTTTTACCCTTGTCTACGTTGCCACCTGTCGGTGACCCCTTGAGCATATAAAAGGAGGCCCATGCGCAATGTAGGGGGGGAGAGTTGTTAGCTAGTCGAGAGAACACTCACGATCGGTCTCGTTAGCTGCAGCGGTGTACTGTAGCACTCCGCGCTCCCGAGTAAGAAATCAATACAAACCACAAAGCAGGAGTAGGGTTTTGCGCATCCGTGCGGCCCGAACCTGGGTAAATCGCTCGTGTGCTTCGCCTCGATCCACTCTTTGCACGATCTCCGCCCCCGCCGAACCAAAAGGGACCCGGTCCGCCAGTCCCATAGGTGCCCGTGGATCAGTACCCCGGCAATATAGCCACCCTGTTCACTAATGATGAGAGAACTTGCTACTTTTATATCCTTAAAATATTTCCATTCTCATTAAAGGGTGATGCTAAAATATGGTTTAATTCTCTTGATCCTGGTTGTGTGTGTAGTCCCCAGGATATGATTTATTACTTCTCTGCTAAATATTTCCCTGCTCATAAGAAACAAGCTGCTTTGAGGGATATATATAATTTTGTGCAAATTGAAGAAGAGAGTCTCCCACAAGCTTGGGGGAGGCTTCTCCAATTACTTAATGCTTTGCCTGATCATCCTCTTAAGAAAAATGAAATACTTGATATCTTTTATAATGGACTAACCGATGCTTCCAGAGATTACCTGGATGGTTCTGTTTTCAGGGAAAGAACACCGGATGAAGTTGAAATTCTATTGAATAATATGTTGACAAATCTATACCTATACTAATTACAGACTCCCAAGAAATTACCACGTTAATTAGTAATTAGGAGCCGTTAATCTCGGTGGGACCGAATTACTACGGTCTGGATTAACCCATGTAACACCATATAGGCATCTACGTTTGATCTAGAAAAAACATCTAATATTTCAGAAGGTCAACCGTACGATCATATATGTCAAGCGTGTTGGGCTGAAACTCTCCGGCCAGAGCACGACTTCCCCCAATCTTGTGATTTCCCTGGTGTACACGACCACCCGCCTCTCCCAGATCGTTTCTTTTGCACCGCATGGCTGCCGCATCTTCTTTCTCTTGGTGCGAGACTTTTGTAGTTTGCTTCTCGCCGCCATGATTTCCTCGCGGTATCCCACAGTCACACTTTGCGAGATGCATGGCCGCCAATTGATAGATGTGAGGCCGCATTCTTTTGTCTTCTCACCATCCTTAAATCTGCCACTTTTAGGAGGAGGAAGGAGGTGCGGTCATTCTGTCGGGGCCGGATCATGAAGGCGCAGAGGAAGATGATATGTCTGGTGCAAGCATCAGACCAGCTACATGATGAGACATGCACCAGCACCACACACATGTCTCGCACGTGGCTAGACTTGGGCATGTCTAGCTGATTTCTACGATGGCGAGATTGACCTGATAATGCGATACTCAGTCCAGCCAACAATATACAGCACTTTTTTTCCTTAGATCTCTTCCTCTACCAGTATGAATCCAATATAATTCTTTCTATTTGACAATGCATTCAAAGTGTTCGATGAATTGTTCTTTTTCATGTACAGTCAACCAGCAAGCGCTTTGCAACCAGCGACCTAGCGTCCACCCTATTCCGTTTTCTCTGGACGTAACCCAACTCCGCTGGATCCACTATGTCTCAAAGCAAGCCCTAGAGGAGAACTGGATTATTTGAGTGCTGATCTCCTTTCGTCACCATCTGTCCGCGCCGTTCTTGGCAGTAACCGAGCTTAGCAGTTGATGCACATGCAGCACGCTGCAGAGAGCATCGAGCACATTTTGAAGTCTGCTCTTCAAGGCTACAGTCGAATACATAGCGCCGGTGGCCCTGAACCAGATCCTTGGCGTGACCAACAATAAAGAATTGCCATCTAATCTATCCATCAAGGTATGTACAGCTATTATCAATTCACGTACAGTTGTTTAGTTCAGCCTTTCGTCATCCCAAGCTCTTTTCTGTACCAACAAGAAGTTCTTAATTATACACAACAGATTATAATGAGGTAGTTGTATTATCTTAATTCATAAAAATCTCCAGTGATTTTAGTATTTTTCATGTAAGACATTAAGGGACAAGGAAGCTGCAGTTTTTATTTCACTAGGTTGCCTCCTCTAGCTCGCAGCATTTGGCGACGGACTTATGGTGGTGATGGTGTCTAACATTGGTCATATATCTGAGTAGGGCAAGGAGATAGATCTTTGTGTTTGATCGATCATGAATTCATGATTGATGCAAGAAGATGAAAGCAACTTCTACAGATATATCTCAATGTTTGCATGGTGTACGTGTTACTTCTTTGGATATCCAAATATCTCATCAGTGATGTTATGTTTCGGCACATGGAGTGATACCATTACCATTCACCTTGGAAAATAGTATTTGTAGTTTCTTATTTCCCTTCAATTTATACCATATTAGCAAGAACAATAGCACTGTTCAGGTGTCGATATATGTGTTCCCTTCTGACTATGGTTTTTCTGAATAGCGGATCAAACTAAATGTGGACCAAAAGATTCAAAGATCAGGTAGCATCGCTTCCTTCCTTAGTTACTAGGAAATATCTCTTCTCTTGCAGCATGGTTACGAGAAATATACGAATTCTAATAATCATAGTCAGTTTCTCAAGTTTGTATTTGCACATGCTTTTTGTAAAGGACCATGTTAATATTACAGACTTCTGTAACTTTTTTTATCAAGGTATTGATGGTATCCAACTATATATTAGCCACTCCAAAGATAGCGTTATTTCTTGATGTATCAATGAGGTAAGGCGATGAGAAGAATTATGGACTGATATCATTGCTTGCACAGTAAAATAATTTTTCATGAATACGAAGATCTCAATAGTTATTAGGTTTGGAGATGATTTTCTTTGATACTTCTATATGATAAGACAACGATAGTAGTTGCCTATTTTTCTTTCTACAATATTAATTAGAAAGGACTCAATCAGAAGGAGCGACCAAGTGTTTGTGGGTTGCTGCAAAATGAAAAGAATAAAGAAAATAATCTCCATACTTTCATGTTTGAACATTCACTTCTCTCTCTTTCAATAACATGTTTCTAGACTTGGATTACTTTCTTCTGCCAGTCCTTTTCAGTTAATCTTCGTCTCATATATAGTCCATGCATTTAGAGGAATGCTAAGGTTTGCTATGTCCGTATCCATATTTTGTTTTTGGATTAACTACGGGACATATAAGTAATTAATGATGAATTATCAGAGTTAAATATTATTCCGAAGAAAAAAGAATTAATGTTGCTTTATCTCTCTCCAGTGGTTCGTGCATTATATGATGGTACATTTGCTCATTTCATTATCTGTATGTAGTTAGCAAAATTTAGGTGTCCTCATTTTACGTTTGATTTGTACTTTCAGACTGGGTCGGTGTGTACGGTATCTCTATTCTCCATGTTCCCTAGAATAATAGAGATGAATGGAAACATTGAATTTGTCCTATTTTTCCTCAATTTGTCAGCCAACTTGTGATACATCTATCATGAGATAATATTTAGCTAGCTTTATTTTTTCTAAATAGTCCATTTCTTTTTAGGCAAATCCCGATGATGTTTTTTTCCTATTATCGGTCAACCCAATTCTCCTTGGATAATTTATCCACAATCAAACACCTTTTATTGTGTTTTATCGTGCATGATATGTATCATTTATCAACATTATAATAAATGCTACTAAACAAGTACACATCACTAATTAGAAATTGAATTTAAGCTTCACACTTATTCTAGTTGCAAATTTTAAGGTGTCTGTCCTGCAAAAAAAGCTAGATCAGAATTAATAAATAACATGATGTATTCCTTCTATGTTCTTCCACACTAGCTAGCTCTCCTTTTTTTCTCTATAAAAAGGCGGGTAGAAATTGTGTTATGCCGATCTTATTGTGTAAGGTGTCAAAATACTTCGCATATGAATTAACCCAATGCAGTTGCATTGTTTAGATGTGCCCTCGACATGTTTGGAGCAAAAGATTGTCCTTTCTAATATGGTTGCGTCTAGATCCTTCCATGATACCCAACTGTCAGACAAAATTATTAGAGGTTCTAAATATATAGAGATTTCAGATGGTAAAGGCATCAGATTACAATTATCCTCTGTGAGTACTTTTCTTTTCAACGGGCAGTTAAATAAGTTTGCTTCATTGGTGTTTAGTATATCTATTGGTACCCTACCATATGTTTGAGAAAAACAATACTTGAATCAATTTTACAATGCCTATATTAATATAATTTTGGTCATTGCCAATATTTTGCAATACGATGTAGACCTCCGAGCGAGATTCCAGTATGTTGACCATCATCCGGTTCCAATTCAATGGACTATTATATTTAGTACTCACCTCCATGATTCATTTTCAAGGCCATGAAAAATCGATCAATATATTTTCATTTTATATAAAATCTTACATAGTAATAAAATCATTAACTTCATTTTATAATTCATATTTTTTAATTGCTAGCCCGTGCGGATGCACGGGTTGACGACTAGTGAAAATAATTGGACACTTCCTGAAACTATTCCTAAACCAACTCCGAAGAAAAGAGGTGTTCTATTTCTCAGTCCTGAAGATATGCAAGAGGCAAAGAAATCCATGAAAGAAAAGGGTATTAAAGCTGAAGATGTTAAGAATTTACCTCCTATTAAAGAAATACACGGTCTTAATTTACCGTCTGTTGAAGAAACATATGATCTGAATCGATTACCTATTGAAGAAATACATGGTCTTGATAACCCGACACAGGTAGTAAAGGTAAATTCTCTCTATAGATATGATAAAGCTGAAATCTCATTTACTAAGTTTGCTAGCCCATGCTTAGATGAGTTTGATAATTTTATGGTGAAGCAAGAAGATTTTAATGCTTATTTTGGTAGACAATTGAAATACAATTCAAATATGCTTGAACACTTGGGTGATTATATGGCTAATGTCAAAGGTGAACTTAAACTTATTAGTAAACATGCTTCTATGGTTACCACTCAAGTAGAACAAGTACTTAATGCTCAAAATGACATGCTTAATGAATTGAATAGTAAGAAAAATGATAATGCTGTTAGAGTTATGACTACATGTGGTAGAATGACTCAGGAACCTTTGTATCCTGAAGGCCACCATAAGAGAATTGAGCAAGATTCTCGGATAAATAATATAGATGCACCTAGTCCTTCTAAAAGGAAGAAAAAGAAAAATGATAGGACTTTGCATGCTTCTAGTGAACCTGTTATTGATACACCTGAGAACCCAAATGATATTTCTATTTCTGATGCTGAAACACAATCCGGTAATGAACCTGAAACTAGTGATAATGTTAATAATAATGTTCATGATGATGCTCAACCTAGCAATGATAATGATATAGAAATTGAACCTGCTGTTGATCTTGATAACCCACAATCAAAGAATCAACGTTATGATAAGAAAGACTTTGTTGCTAGGAAACATGGTAAAGAAAGAGAACCATGGGTTCAGAAACCCATGCCTTTTCCTCCCAAACCATCCAAGAAAAAGGATGATGAGGATTTTGAGCGCTTTGCTGAAATGATCAGACCTATCTTTTTGCGTATGCGATTAACTGATATGCTCAAAATGAATCCTTATGCTAAGTACATGAAAGATATTGTTACAAATAAAAGAAAGATACCGGAAGCTGAAATTTCCACCATGCTTGCTAATTATACATTTAAGGGAGGAATACCAAAGAAACTTGGAGATCCAGGAGTACCCACTATACCATGCTCCATTAAAAGAAACTATGTTAAAACTGCTTTATGTGATCTTGGAGCCGGTGTTAGTGTTATGCCTCTCTCTTTATATCGTAGAGTTGATTTGGATAAGTTGACACCTACTAAAATTTCTTTGCAAATGGCTGATAAATCAAGTACTATACCTGTCGGTATTTGTGAGGATGTGCCTGTTGTAGTTGCAAACATTACTACTTTAACGGACTTTGTTATTCTTGATATTCCCGAGGATGATAATATGTCTATTATTCTTGGAAGACCCTTTTTGAATACTGCAGGGGCTATTATTGATTGCACTAAAGGCAATGCCACTTTTCATGTTAATGGTAATGAGCATACGGTACACTTTCCGAGGAAACAACCTCAAGTTCATAGTATCAATTCTATTGGAAAAATTCCATCGATTATTTTTGGAGGTTTTGAATTTCCTCTTCTTACTGTCAAGAAGAAATATGATATTCTTGTTATTGGGGATGTGCATATCCCCGTTGAGGTAACATAGTGTTATTCAAAATTTCTCGGGTTCCATGTTATTCGGAATGAGTTCGTTAACAAGACTTGATCAACCTTGTTAGTGGATTTCTTTTGATGATCATGAGATGGGTGAAAATAGAAGGCACAACCTTCTGTACCCTCCTCTTACTTTCTGTTTTTTATATTAAATAAAACCAAAATAGTATTTTTCTGTCTGTTATCTGATTTATCCGTGCAACATAAAAATACCCCGAAAATAAAAGTTCTCCAAATGCCCTGAAATTTAAATATGCTTTTTCTGGAATATTTGAGAATATTTGGCACCGAGAACACAACACGAGGGGCATCCACCTGGCCACGAGGGTGGAGGGCGTGCCCCCTGCCTCGTGGGCCCACGGTGGCCCCCCTCCACTTATTCCTGCACCCACACACTTATTCTTCCTCCCACAAACACGAATATCCAGCTCAAGCATGAGTTCTAGCTCATTTTTCTGCCATTTTCGATCTCCTTGCTCAACGCACCTCTCACAAAACTGCTTGGGGAGATTGTTCCTTGGTATGTGACTCCTCCATTGGTCTAATTAGTTTTTGTTCTACTGCTTTATTCATTGCAAATTTTTGCTACTTAGGTGACCCTGTTCTTGAGCTTGCATGTCAAATTTATATGGTCAAAAGTAGTTTTGATGCATGATATAGGCTCTAGGCACTTGTAGGAGTAGTTGCTATCAATTTTATTGAGTTTGGTTCACTTTTATTTTGAAGTTACTAAAAACCTCAGAATTTTTCAGAAAATAATGAAGAGATTTTTGAGGGGCTCATCGAGCCGAAGCTCGAAGGAAAAGAAAAATGAAGAAGCAAAGAAGCCCAAATATAATCCGCCTCACACCGCGGAGGTTCGGCCATGTGAATGGCCTTCTGATGATTTCTTGAGAGCAGTCGGGATTTGTGATGATTTTTATGAATTGGCTGAGAATGCAGGCCTCACCGCCTTCCTCCAACACCAACGCGAACATTATCTCTTACTCACAAATATCTTTGTGCAAAACTTTCATTTCCATGCTAGGAGCTCACCACCTACGGTGGAGTTTTATTTATATGATGAGCATAAGGAGATGTCACTTTATAATTTTTCTCGGGTTTGTTTGATCCCTTTTGAGGGCACGATAGAGGAACCACATCGCGATGATGTGGATGGGTTTATTGATACCATCACTATGGGGGAAACGAGGAAGGTTTCTGATGCATGAATCACTAGCATACATTTTCCTGTTTTACGCTACTTTGCAATATTTGCTAGTCGTTGCTTAATTGGTCGCGGAAACTATGGAAATCTTAGTGTTCGTGATATTATTATTTTGTTCCACGGTTTATTCTCTAATAACTCTGTTAGTATGGGCGGTATTATTGCTAAATGGTTAAGTCTGAACCGTACAAAGGGCCCCATCTTTGGAGGCATCTATGCTTCACGCCTACCTGCACATGTTAACATACCTATTATGCATTATGAGAAGGAAGAAAAATTGTTGCCCCGCGTTTATTTAGATTATAAGAGTATGGTGGCACATGACTTTATTGTTAGGAATAGGGAAGGGGAGCTTAAATACAAATTGTTCTTTCATAAACATCATCCTGAGACTATTACCCTGCCTGCTCCTTCCTTGTTTGATTTATCTGCAGGCCAGTACCTTGTTCTGTTAGAGGCTATTCACGCCTACCGGAACCCTACATCAACCACAGAGCTAGAGTCGGAACCACAAGTTGATCCTCCACGATAGTCTAATTACCATTGGGATCCGGAGATGATTGCCAACTAGTGGCAATCAGAGTCTTCTTCTTCGCAGTAAGACCCCGACTATTACTATGGATATCCGCCAGGCCAACCGTGGCCATAGACCAACTTAGGCCAAAAGCCTAAGCTTGGGGGAGTATGTATTTCCCATCGACATTAGATTCATGTTCACACACTCATTGCTAGATGTCGGTGCTCATGCTTTTTCATTGTATCATCCATGCTAGTTTATTTCCCTTTTTGTGCTTTCTTCTTGTGTGCTTAATAAAACTTTAAGAAAAACCAAAAAAATTAGTTGTAGTTTTTAATTAGTTTACTTTCCATGCTTGTAGTAGTAATTAAAAAGAAAACCCAAAAATATTTCATGTTCTTCTTTTACTTGTTGGGAGTTTTCCCGTGTAAATAGTTTTATTTCTTTTCTTTTCTTTGGGCGTCGATAGAAGAAGACCATGATTAAATTGTTGAAGTGGCTCTTATATGCATTATTGTTGATCTTACAAAAGAGCCCATATCACCTTGTCTTCTCTCTTGAATATAATGCTTGTAGATTCCAGCTTAGTCCAATGCACGTGCACTATTATTATTATCCACATCGTTCAGTCGTGCAAGTGAAAGGCAATTATGACGATATATGATGGACTGATTGAGATGAGAAAAGCTGGTATGAACTCGACCTCTCTTGGTTTTGTAAATATGATTAGTTCATCGTTCCTGATTCAGCCTATTATGAATAAACATGTTTGCAATAACAACTAAAGATCTTAGTTTCTTGTGCCAGGCTTGATTAGCTAGGAGCTTATAATGGTTCACCTTGCGTGCCAACATGCTATTAAAATGGTTGTGATGTGGTATGATAGGGTGGTATCCTCCTCTGAATGATTTAAGTGACTTGACTTGGCACATGTTCACGCATGTAGTTGAAACAAAATCAACATAGCCTTCACGATATTTATGTTCATGGTGGCTTGTATCCTACTCATGCTTGCATTCGGTGTTGATTAATTTTAATGCATTTTCATGACTGTTGTCGCTCTCTAGCTGGTCGCTTCCCAGTCTTTTTCTAGCCTTCACCTATACTAAGCGGGAATACTGCTTGTGCATGCAATCCCATAAACCCCAAAGTTGTTCCATATGAGTCCACCATACCTACCTATATACGGTATCTACCTGCCGTTCCAAGTAAATTTGTATGTGCCAAACTCTAAACCTTCAAATAAATATCATGTTTTGTATGCATGAATAGCTCATGTATCAACTAGGGCTGTTCGTATCTTCCATGTTAGGCGGGTTATTCTCAAGAGGAGTGGACTCCGCTCCTCAATCACGAGAAAGTGGCTGGTCACCGGGATGCCCAGTCCCATGCTTTATGCAAACTAAATCGAAATAATTGCAAACAAAACTCCCCCTGGGACTCTTGTTAGTTGGAGGACCTCGTTGTTTCGAGCAAGCCATGGATTGATGCTTGTTGGTGGAGGGGGAGTATAAACTTTACCATTCTGTCTGGGAACCGCCTATAATGTGTGTAGCATGGAAGATATCGCCATCTCTTGGTTGTTATGTTGACCTCTATTTCAAAACCAAGCTCTGGCACCTCTACAAATCCCTGCTTCCCTCTGTGAAGGGCCTATCTATTTACTTTCATGTTGAGTCATCATCCTCTTATTAAAAAGCACCAGTTGGAGAGCACCGCTATCATTTGCATTCATTACTGTTAGTTTACATTGAGTATGACTTGATTGGATCTCTTTTTACCATGAATTATAATGTCTAGTCAGTCCTTGATCTTTAAATGTGCTCTGCATTTATGTTTTGCTGTCTCAGAAAGGGCTAGCGAGATACCATCTTGTTATATCATATTATGATTGTTTTGAGGAAGTGTTGTCATCCGAGATTTATTATTATTGCTTGCTAGTTGATTATGCCATTTATATGAGTAAACGTGAGACCTATGCATTATTGTGAATATGGTTAGTTCATAATCTTTGCTGAAAACTTGAATGTTGGCTTTACATATTTACAACAACAAGAGCAAACGGAATTTGTAAAAGTTTTTTATCACTTTTATTTGTCAACTGAATTGCTTGAGGACAAGCAAAGATTTAATCTTGGGGGAGTTGATACGTCTCCATCGTATCTACTTTTCCAAACACATTTGCCCTTGTTTTGGACTCTAACTTGCATGATTTGAATGGAACTAACCCGGACAGACGCTGTTTTCAGCAGAATTGCCATGGTGTTATTTATGTGCAGAAACAAAAGTTCTCAGAATGACCTGAAACTTCATGGAATGTCTATTTGGAAATAATAAAAAATCCTTGCAAAAGATGAAGACCAGGGGGGCCACACCCTAGCCATGAGGGTGGGGGTGCGCCTGCCCGCTAGGGCGCGCCCCCTACCTTGTGGGCCCCTGGAGCTCCTCCGACCTCAACTCCAACTCTATATATTTGGTTTCGGAGAGAAAAAAAATCAAAGAGAAGGATTCATCGCGTTTTACGATACGGAGCCACCGCCAACCCCAAAAACCTCTTGGGAGGGCTGATCTAGAGTCCGTTCGAGGCTCCGGAGAGGGGAATCCATCGCCATCGTCATCATCAACCATCCTCCATCACCAATTTCATGATGCTCACCGCCGTGCTTGAGTAATTCCATCGTAGGCTTGCTGGACGGTGATGGGTTGGATGAGATTTATCATGTAATCGAGTTAGTTTTGTTAGAGTTTGATTCCTTATATCCACTATGTTCTGAGATTGATGTTGCTATGACTTTGCCATGCTTAATGCTTGTCACTAGGGCCCGAGTGCCATGATTTCAGATCTGAACCTATTATGTTTTCATCAATATATGAGATTTCTTGATCCTATCTTGCAAGTCTATGGTCACCTATTATGTGTTATGATCCGTTAACCCCGAAGTGACAATAATCGGGATACTTACCGGTGATGACCGTAGTTTGAGGAGTTCATGTATTCACTATGTGTTAATGCTTTGATCTGGTACTCTATTAAAAGGAGGCCTTAATATCCCTTAGTTTCCGATAGGACCTCGCTGCCACGGGAGGGTAGGACAAAAGATGTCATGCAAGTTCTTTTCCATAAGCACGTATGACTATATTCGGAATACATGCCTACATTACATTGATGAATTGGAGCTAGTTCAGTGTCAACCTAGTTTATGACTGTTACATGATGAACCGCATCCGACATAATTCTCTATCACCGATCCATTGCCTACGAGCTTTCCATATATTGTTCTTCGCTTATTTACTTTTCCGTTGCTATTTCTATCATCACTACAAAATACCAAAAACATGACTTTTGCTATCATTACCTTTTCCTACCGTTACCACTACTATCATATTACTTTGCTACTAAATAATTTGCTGCAGATATTAAGTTTCCAGGTGTGGTTGAATTGACAACTCAGCTACTAATATTGAGAATATTCTTTGGCTCCCCTTGTGTCGAATCAATAAATTTGGGTTGAGTACTCTACCCTCGAAAACTGTTGCGATCCCCTATACTTGTGGTTTATCACTACTGTGTTCCGATCCGTACTCCCGCACCATCGAATTTTCATCCAGCGGCTGTGACACATTTCGTCCCGGGCATCAATCCTCAGCTGGAGTATTTCTGTACTATTGGTAGTACATGCTGGTGTGGCCATCTACGCCTCGTAACACCCCGACGCCCAGCAGTGGCACCCTCGCCACGGCCATGCCACCACCGGCCGGTTCATCTCGAATGAGTGAGTCGTGAACCACACCACCACCATGAGAATGACATGTGGGCCAACCGCATTTAAGGTCCACATGTCATTGACTCATAGGCCGGGCACTAAGCCACTGAAGTTCGGTCTCGTGGGCCCGGAGAGGGAAATGTAACTCCTGCGGCAGGCCTTGTGGTGCTCCCGCAGTACGAGCTCGTGCCAAACCCAGAATTTGTTTCTTACTACTATCAGCTACTAGTAAGGTACACATGCATTGCACGCATGAGATTCTGGTGGTTTGTGCATGATGCTTCTACATGTAGAGTCTTCTAGATTCTACATGTGGCAAAATCTGGTGGAATGTAGATGATATCCAATGGCCAGTAGTGCTCGGATTTACCATCTTTGTACCGTCGGATTGGATTATCCAACGACCAACTTTCAAAGTTATGGTTTTGTTTGCAGCCTAAGGTTGCCACGCCTAAGCTTAGGCGTGCCACAAGTGTGTTTGGTTGCGTTCTTGTCTCAGCATAGTTGTTCCCTCTTCATGCATGCTCAACTCAACACCCCTCTTCATGTATGCTCTCTTCATGCATGCTTCTAGTGTATTTGTGCTAATATCTAGTGTGGACTCATGCACCCTCCATACACTCTACCAAACACCCAAAAGTGTGTCGGGAAGGGAACTCTTGGGATCATGCA
This sequence comes from Triticum dicoccoides, assembly GCF_002162155.2. Taxonomy (NCBI): domain Eukaryota; kingdom Viridiplantae; phylum Streptophyta; class Magnoliopsida; order Poales; family Poaceae; genus Triticum; species Triticum dicoccoides. The sequence continues at coordinate 87,093,389 of NC_041392.1, read as the reverse complement.
CCCTTCATACACCCTACCGAACACACTAGGCATGTGTTTGGTTCATTTCTACACTTGTGGCTTGCCACACTTTTCTAGCTACATGGTCCACATGTCATAGACTCAACTTCTTGCCAAGTCGTGCCACACTTGTGGTGGCCATTTTGTTAGCCACATTTTTTGTGGCAAACACACTTTGCCTAAGCTTAGTTGTGGCAAAGTTTGTCATGAATGAAGTTCAACCATGGAGTCTTCTAGATTCTACATGTGGCAGAATCTGGTGGAATGTAGATGATATCTAACGGCCAGTAGTGCTCGGATTTGCCATCTTTGTATCGTCGGATTGGCTTCATCCAACAACCAACTTTCAAAGTTATTCACACACTAGATAGGCGGTATAGATATAGATGTGTCGGCCCGCTGCAATGGATCCAAAGTATATCTGTTTAGTGGAGTGCACCCTAAATACATTATCTATTTATTTTTCTCTAACCTTTCGTAGCCATGCAACCAAGCCACATAAGCTTCATGGGTGCCCCCACATCATATTATTCATACTCCCTCCATTCCATAATGTAGTGCCTATAGATTTTTAAAGTCAAACCTCACAAACTTTGACCAAGTTTGTGGAGAAAAATATTTACATCTAGAGTGCGAAACATATAGCACTAGATTCATCATAAGAAGTAGTTTCACATTATATATTTTTGGTATTGTAAATATAAATATTTTTCTTTACAAACTTGGTCAAAGTTTGTAAAGTTTGACTTCTCAAAAAATCTATCGGCACTACATTATGAAACAGAGAGAGTACTACGTTGACTGAAAAAAAGATAAATCACCCAAAACAAGATCTTCCTGTTTTTTGTTCCTACGATGCTGTGTCGTGCACGTACCTACTAGTTGTATAGTGGTAGTACTAGTTGTATAGTACTACAAACTTGGTACTAGTAGGAGTAGAGTAGTGCAGAATGCTCCTACTCTATCAACGAGCCCCATCTGACACCAAATTTCTTGGCTTGCGTGCTACAGCTAGATCTTCCCCTCGTTTCTGTTTTCCAACCCGGCGGCGGGCGGGGTGCGGTTTGCCAATAGTCGGTTTGCTCAACGGCGGTCCCACATGAAAGTGAAAATGCTAGGCAACACGCCTTTCCTAAGCTATGTGCCGGACGGGCCGTGGAGTACTCCTGATTCCCGGGCGTGTGTGGGGGGAGTGCGACGCGAACGCGTGAGGTCTTTTCCTTTTACTAGCAATGTGCATGTGTGTTGCGACGGATCCAAAGTAGTAGCATAGTAGTACTTGTTCACAAACTTGAAAGAAATCACTCTTGTTTTGATATACTCCTAATATATTACTCCCTCCATTCCTAAATATTTGTCTTTTAGAGATTTCAAATGGACTATCACATACGGATTATATAGACATATTTTGAAGTGTAGACTCACTCATTTTGCTCCGTATGTAGTCACTTATTGAAATCTCTAGAAAGACAAATATTTAGGAACGGAGGAAGTACTTTTCACTCAAAATATATTTCTCAGGCTGTTTTGATGAGGTGAGGGAGGGATGTCGTTGCTTTCAAGATAATAAGGGATTTTCTGCAAATTGGAGCAGACAAGTGGGCTATTGTTGCAAAAATGCCACAACTTACCTCACAGCCGTTAGATGCAGATCTAATGGTCAGAAACGACGTATGGCAGACACACCACCATCACGAACTGAGTCTTTTATAGGAGTATATATTTCTCAGGATGTTGTGATGAGGTGAGGGAGGGATGTGGTTGCTTTGAAGATAATAAGGGGGTTTCTGCAAATTGGAGCGGAGAAGTGGGCTATTATTGCAAAAATGCCACAACTTATCTCACAGCCGTTAGATGCAGTTCTAATGGTCAGAAATGACGGATGGCAGACACACCACCATCACCAACTGAGTCTTTTATAGGAGTAGGAGTAAAGAAACATGTATAAATTGTAACAATTTGGTTCTACTCCTTGGCACGATCGATAGATAGAAATAACGATTGGAAACACTAGGGCGGGGCTATTTCCGCCAGATAAGCAGGGTACATAGTAGCTAGGTTGGTGCATCGTCGGTTTGGTCACACGCGGTCTGACATGTTCTAGTGTTTCTAGCAAGCTGCCCGCGCGTTGCACGAAGTTGATGGAAAAGGTAAGCACAACTTATAAATTGATGGATGGAGTACTAGTTACAGTGATGCATATAATTAAGAAAAGGGATCGCACATGTCGGTATTGACGGGAACGAGAATGCAACAACACAATAAGAATTAAGTCCACGATGATGATGCGATCGTAGTGGTGGTTACAGAAGGCAAGAAGAAAGATGCATCCATCAACGTACGACCTCCTCCTCCTCAACTTAGTGCACCGGGTCACCGACCGGCGGCTACGAAGTGGCGGCTTTTGTGGCAAGGTCGAGGTGCTTCTCAGCAAAGGCATCCAAGGCTTCCAGCCGGTTGAGGAAGGCCAATGTCGCAGCGTCCTCACTGGCCTTGTAGATACCTATGTACACGATTTGCTCGTACACGTGGATGTGTAGGTCAACGAATTCTTGCAGGGCGAGGTGCCTCGCGGCGAGCGCGACCTCCAGGTGGACATTCTTCATGGTGTTGGTGGGCAGTCGCAGGGCCACCAGTGCTTGAAAGAGGTTCCGGCCATGGAGGCCGATTAGGGTGGCAGGCAATGAGGAGCCCGGGCGCGCGGGCTGGAGGAGTACGGCGATGTCGTCCGCGATCTTCTTGAGGACTGTGAACTTGTTGGTGGTGGCAACGATCATCTGGTCCAACTGAGAGTCATAGTTGGCGTCGACGGCGGCCATCCCCCAGCCGGTCTCCAACACCGTCTCGAGACAATCCTCGGCGCCATGCCGCAAGCCGACGTCATGGACCATCTGGCACAGCCACTGGCCGCTCGCGTGCATTGCCGCCATGGGTCTGGAGTGAGCTCTTGTGCGCTTAGTGTAGGTGCTTAGGAAAATGCTTAGGTGCGTACGATGTGGTAGATGCATTGGAATGGAGGGGCGCTTTTATATGAGGGCAAACTGTGCTGCATTCAGATCGTGCAGCCTCTTTTCCCGGTCCTCCTCCCATTACTTCCCTCATGCATTAATTGAAGGACGATGCATTGGCCGTTCAACATTTCAGGAACCGCTATTAAAGTCGTATCAGGAACTGTGCCGCCCGCTGTCAAATCGAATAGTACTGCGCCGCCCGCTGCACGCCCGGCTGAACACGCCTCCTCGCCTCCATCAAACCCCTCTGTTAAACCCGCATGCAAACCGAGAAACATACTCTAGCCATACGTCCGTTCATGAGTGGGCCAGAATTAAATGCAACACCGGCCGAGCTCCTCCCATCCGCCCTCAATTTAAGCGAGGCCAGACACCGACCAAGCTCCTACCGTCCGCCCTCTATTTACACAAGGCCATACAGACAGCGGGCAAGAATCGCACCCCTCCAACGCTTCCCCATCTCCTCCTTCACCATTTTCTCCACTCTTCCAATGGCTTATGAGGAGCCGTTCTCCGGCATATTACCCGGCTGGGTGGCCCGCTGAGCCCTCCGGATACGGGTGAGGCTGCTCGGTGCTTCACCAACCTCGCTTGGCCCGATGGAGCCAGTTGCCGCCCCAAGAAGGCGTGTAGTTCAGCAACTCGCCGCTCTAGTTCAGCTCGATGAGGAGTGGCGAGTTGCTCCACGCCGGCACGGCGGCAAGCACACCGATACAGGTGTCGTCGTTGCCGCGTCGTATCGCGCTACCAGTGTCTGTGGGCGCACCTCCCATGCCTGCGGCAGCGCCATGCAGGCAGAGACAGAAGCCGGGTGCGTGGAGAGCGACGAGTCGGTGGCCAGCTTCTCCGTGTCCGCCACCATCATTGAGTAGAAGTAAAACACGGGAGGCCGCGACGACTGCGCATTTAGGTGGTTTCTTTGCTTCTTCGTCTCTTCCGAGGTCCTTCGTCGACCCCGCAAAGTGTTTGCCGGACATGAGGAAGACAAAGGGATCCGCAGGCGGCCATTTAGATTATGTACTCCCTCTCCAGCTGGCGGGAAATTTTTGTTCTAAGAATGGATAAATTGTATGTATCTATAACTAAAATAAGTCTAGATACATCCATTTCTAGGACAAGTATTTCCGGACGGAGGGAGTGTGAATTATACCAAGAGAGCCGGATTGACACCACTTAGCTCATGTAAATGTAATTAAATCCATCATGTTTATATGAAGATCTGACTTTTTTTATACGAAATTCTTCGTGCTTATATGAAATTAGTCCATGTTTGAATGAATTTCATCTGGTTGGTTAGAGTTGTGAAAATGTATGCCGCTAGCGTTTGATGTCGTCCTCCGCGGAAGGAAGCGGGTGGAAATTTGCCGGCTGCCGTTGGAGATACTCTTATGCTGGAAATAATAGAGTGACATCCAATCCATTTGAGTTAATTGCGTGTATGATTGTCCCTCTATAAAAAGTTAATTGCACGTACAGTGTACGCGTGACTTGCAGGGTGGCTACAGCTTCGTACAGAAAGTTAAAAAGAAACAAGTCCATCCTTAATCTTGTATTCTAAGAACTCGGTGGGTTCCACTGTCAGTACAGTAGCGAAAGAAGTATACATTAAATAAGTAATATATAATATAAATATCTAAAGTTAAAGACAGAATTCGAACTCATGTCATCGCGTTCCGAGCATCCCGCGCTAACCAGTCCAGCACATTTTTGCTGTAGACCATGCTGGAGATATATCTCCATGTCTACTCTTATACTCCATCTGTTCCTAAATATTTGTCTTTTTTAGATTTCAAATGGACTACCACATACGAATGTGTATGTAGACATATTTTAGAGTGTAGATTCACTCATTTTGCTCCATATGTAGTCACTTGTTGAAATCTCTAAACAGATAAATATTTAGGAACGGAGGGAGTAGAAAATAGAGTTGGTGATGATGGTGTGCGTGCCATCCTGCAATATAGGCTGTCGGATTTATATCTAACGGATAGGAAGAAAACTTTGTCAATTTTGCAAAAATATACCCACACCCCTCTCCACATTCGCAAATACGACCTTCCCTTGTTTATCCTTTTCTCTCACAAGATAAACTACTCATACAAATGCATCTTGATGTTCAGTGCAACGCACTGGCATCTAGCTAGTTTCTTTTAAAATAGTTACTGCGATAACTGGGTTGAAGTGATATATTTTATGTCTGCCCCGAATGATTTCAGATTCACTAGTAGTAAGAAAGAAAAGGTTGCCTTGTTAATTAACAGAAAACAGGGTGAAAACTATCACATGAGGCCGGTAAAAACGAGGCACACTGGGTTCAACGTCATCGTCACTACAGTTGTGCGCGTGAGAGAAGTCTACATATCGAGGGGGCTACTGAGCAAGGCACAGAGACACAATGTTCGAGAGAGATACTGAGGGAGTCCTGGATTAGGGGGTGTCCGGATGGCCGTACTATACCTTCAGCCGGACTCCTGGACTATGAAGATACAAGATTGAAGACTTCGTCCCGTGTCCGGAAGGGACTTTCCTTGGCGTGGAAGGCAAGCTTGGCGATACGGATATGCAGATCTCCTACCATTGTAACCGACTTTGTGTAACCCTAACCCTCTCCGGTGTCTATATAAACCGGAGGGTTTTAGTCCGTAGGACAACATACAGAACAACAATCATACCATAGGCTAGCTTCTAGGGTTTAGCCTCTCTGATCTCATGGTAGATCTACTCTTGTACTACCCATATCATCAATATTAATCAAGTAGGACGTAGGGTTTTACCTCCATCGAGAGGGCCCGAACCTGGGTAAAACTTCGTGTCCCTTGCCTCCTGTTACCATCCGGCCTAGACGCACAGTTCGGGACCCCCTACCCGAGATCCGCCGGTTTTGACACCGACATTGGTGCTTTCATTGAGAGTTCCTCTGTGTCGTCGCCGTCACGCTTGATGGCTCCTACGATCATCAATGGCGATGTAGTCCAGGGTGAGACCTTCCTCCCCGGACAGATCTTCATCTTTGGTGGCTTCGCACTGCGGGCCAATTCACTTGGCCATCTGGAGCAGATCGAAAGCTATGCCCCTGGCCGTCAGGTCAGATTCGGAAGTTTAAACTACACGGTTGACATCCGCGGGGACTTGATCTTCGACGGATTCGAGCCACTGCCAAGCGCGCCGCACTGTCACGACGAGCATGATCTAGCTCTGCCACCGAATAGTGCCCTGGAGGCCGCACCCGCATTGGCTTCGACCCTTAATTCGGCGCCTACTGCGCCGATCAAGGATGGGTGGTTGGATGCCGCCTCGGGGGCTGCGATCCTAATGGCGATCGAGCCGAATACCAGCCCCGCACTTTGCGAGACTCGTGAATCCAAGGAGCCGGACTCCTCTCCGGACTCTGAACCCTCCGCGCCCCTGCCGATCGAATCCGATTGGGCGCCGATCATGGAGTTTACTGCCACGGACATCTTTCAGCACTCACCTTTCGGCGATATTCTGAAGACACTGAAGTCTCTCTCTTTATTAGGAGAGCCCTGGCCGGACTACGGTCAGCAAGGTTGGGATTCGGATGATGAAGAAATTAAAAGCCCACCCACCACCCACTTTGTAGCCACTGTCGACGACTTAACCGACATGCTCGACTTCGACTCCGAAGACATCGACGGTATGGACGCCGATGAAGGAGACGATGAAGAACCAGCGCCTATCAGGCCCTGGAAAGCCACCTTGTCATATGACATATACATGGTGGACATCCCAAAAGAAGGAGATGGCGATGGAACAACGGAGGATGACCCCTCCAAGAAACAGCCTAAGCGCCGGCATCAGCGGTGCCGCTCAAAATCCCGCCAAAACAGATACGTGATTCCAGCACGGGAGATAATAATACTCCGGAAAGTGCCAAACAAAACCCCCTCCAGCAAGATTTAGCACAGGAGGATGGAGAAACCAGCCCTCATGAGAGAGCGGCAGACAGAGAGGTCGAGGACGATAATTATATGCCTCCCTCCAAAGATGAGGCAAGCCTCGACGACGACGAATTCGTCGTGCCAGAGGATCCCGTCGAGCAAGAGCGTTTTCAACGGAGGCTTATGGCCACGGCAAGAAGCCTCAAGAAAAAATAGCAACAACTTAGAGCTGATCAAGATTTGCTAGTCGACAGATGGACTGAAGTCCTTGCGGCCGAAGAGCATAAACTCGAACGCCCCTCCAAGAGCTACCCAAAGCGCAGGTTGCTACCCCGATTAGAGGAGGAAGCACTTGATGCAGCCGACTGGCCACCTCGTGGCCGCGACAGAGAGGCCTCTCGGCCCTCCACTCAAGCCGCACCTCGTACCAAGGCACGGGAATATGTGCCGGACTTACGAGATATGTTGGAGGACAAGGCAAGGCAAACAAGATCGATCTACGGATCGCGTGGGCGCCCCACGGCTCGAGACGGTAACCGTCACGCCGGCCACAAATTCGGCAGGGCCGAACATAGTATACAATGCTCATTGGAGCTACGTCGTGATATAGCCCAGTACAGAGGCACCGCACACCCACTATGCTTCACAGACGAAATAATGGATCATCAAATCCCCGAGGGTTTCAAACCCGTAAATATCAAATCATATGATGGCACAACAGATCCTGCGGTATGGATCGAGGATTATCTCATTCATATCCACATGGCCCGTGGCGATGATTTCCATGCCATCAAATACCTCCCACTCAAGCTTAAAGGACCAGCTCGGCATTGGCTTAACAGCTTGCCAACAGGATCAATCAGTTGTTGGGAGGACCTGGAAGCCGCATTCCTCGACAATTTCCAGGGCACTTATGTGTGACCCCCAGACGCCGATGACCTAAGTCACGTAATTCAGCAGCCAAAGAAATCGGCCAGGCAATTTTGGACATGGTTCCTAACAAAGAAAAATCAAATAGTCGACTGTCCGGACGCTGAGGCCCTAGCAGCCTTCAAGCACAATATCCGTGACGAGTGGCTAGCCCGGCACCTTGGACAGGAAAAGCCAAAGTCTATGGCAGCACTCACGACACTCATGACCCGCTTTTGCGCGGGAGAAGACAGCTGGCTTGCTCGTAGCAACAATATGACCAAGAACCCTACTAATTCGGATACCAGGGACAGTAGTGGTACGTCGCGTCGAACAAGTAGAAGTGCCGCATTAACGGAGACAATGCTGAGGATACGGCAGTTAATGCCGGATTCAGAGGCTCTAAATCCGGTCAGCGGAAAAAGCCATTCAAAAGGAATCCTAGGGGCCCGTCTAGTTTGGACCGAATACTCGACCGCTTGTGCCAGATACATGGTACCCCCGAAAAGCCGGCCAATTACACCAACAGGGATTGTTGGGTGTTCAAGCAGGCAGGCAAGTTAAACGTCGAAAATGAAAACAAGGGGCTGCATAGCAATGACGACGAGGAGCCCCGGCCGCCGAACAATAGTGGACAGAAGGGTTTTCCCCCACAAGTGCAGACGGTGAACATGATATACGCAACCCACGTCCCCAAAAGGGAGCGGAAGCGCGTGTTAAGGGACGTATACGCGGTAGAGCCAGTCGCCCCAAAGTTCAACCCATGGTCCTCCTGGCCGATCACCTTTGATCGAAGGGACCATCCCACTAGCATCCGTCATGGCGGAGTCGCCTCATTGGTTCTAGACCCAATTATTGACGGATTTCATCTCACTAGAGTCCTTATGGACGGCGGCAGCAGCCTGAACCTGCTTTACCAGGATACAGTGCGGAAAATGGGCATAGATCCCTCGATGATTAAGCCCACCAAAACGACCTTTAAATGCGTAATACTAGGTGTAGAGGCCAACTGTACAGGCTCAGTCACACCTGAAGTGGTCTTCGGATCTCCGGATAATTTCTGGAGTTAATCTTCGACATAGTCCCGTTCCACAGTGGTTATCACACACTGCTTGGGCGAAACGCATTCGCCAAGTTCAATGTGGTACCGCACTACACATACCTTAAGCTCAAAATGCCAGGCCCTCGAGGAGTAATTACAGTCAATGGAAACACCGAACGCTCCCTCCGAATGGAGGAGCGCACGGCGGCCCTTGCAGCAGAAGTACAAAGCAGCCTCTCCAGGCAGTTCTCTAGTCCGGCCATTAAACGACCGGACCCCGTCAAGCGCGCCCGGAGTAACCTACAACAAGACCGCCTGGCACGATCCGAGCAGGCGTAGCAATGCGGCCCCAACCCCAGCCCTCGCATAGGGTACAGGGGGAGGGGCACCATCACGGCACGCCCGAAACACGGGTTAAACCGTACCAGGGACTGCCGGTTTTTTTAATTTTCTCTTATTTTCAGGACTCCATTCTTCGGAAGGCCTGTTCGGCAGTTCAATTGCCGCACAAACGATGCAAGAACCAGGGAAGTAGACAAGCCATGCCGCATTACAAAACTCCCAGGTGGTCTCTATCACGAGCAGTATACCTGTTTCGCATACCATTCCGCAGCCTGCCCCTGGAACGGACATGTTAAAATAGTCCAACCTTTTGCTTATCCCATTATTTGTATCGTTCTGCTTTGATCGCAGCCCTTTTTTAATAAACAATGCAAAGCCTTTGTCTATTTTTGCATTACTTTTTTTTACAAATATATGTTCCTTAACGACATGTTGCACCCGTACATTTCGGTACGGCCAAAATACGCTAGGGGATTTAGTAGCCCTCAATATGGTGTGAGAAGTCCGAACACTTTAACAAGTGCGGCACCCCGAACTTATAGCATTATATGCATCGGCTCCGAATCATGTCTTGGGTCAATAGTTGGGTTTGCCCGGCTCCTAAGTTTTGGTGCCTTACGTTCCGCTATATCGGCTAAGGTAGCACTAGGAGAACCACTGTGATTGTGCCCCAGTTCAGCTGGGTCGAGCACCTCACTGGAGAAAGCTAAAACTGACTATCATGATGAAGCGAGAGCTGGTCGCTGTTCGAGGGGTTTTTCGAGTCCCTAAAGACTTATGCCGCTTAGAGCGAGGAGCCGGCTCTGTCCGGCCAAGGCGTGGATAGCGCCCCGAACTCGGTCTTCCGAATACCAGGGGCTTCGCCGAAATTTAAAATCATAGAATTCTATGGCTAAGTGAGAGTGTTCACGCATTATAGTCCGATTGCCTTGTTCGTTGGGCTGAGCGCCTCCCTTGAAGGACCCAAACATGGGAAAAAGAGCGCTCAGGTTTATCCCCGAACACCCCAGCACTAGCGGCACGGGGGTAGAAGCGGACGACTTGCCATCTCTCAGAATTGATAAACAGCCGCACAGAAGGTAATATTTTAAATTCCAACAGCATTGCTTAGCGCATATGAACAAGTTTTCAGCGCACAGGACAAAACGAGCAAGTTTCACTGAAAAATTACATGCCTAGAACATTCATCCGCCACAAGGCAGGCACCCTTCAGAACATCCTTATAATAATTCTCGGGCTTGCGATGCTCTTTCCCCGGCAGTGGCCCGTCCTTCACAAGCTTCTCAGCATCCAGCTTGCCCCAGTGCACCTTAGCACGGGCAAGGGCCCTACGGGCACCTTCAATGCAGACGGAGCGCTTGATGACTTCGAGCCTTGGACAGGCCTCCACCAGCCGCCGCACCAGCCCGAAATAGCTCCCAGGCAGAGCCCCTCCAGGCCACAACCGAACTATGAGTCCCTTCATGGCCTGTTCGGCCGCCTTGTGGAGCTCGACTAGTTGCTTCAGCTGGTCGCTCAGGGGCACGGGGTGTCCGGCCTCAGCATACTGAGACCAGAACACCTTCTCCGTCGAGCTGCCCTCCTCGGCTCGATAGCATGCGGCGGCATCAGACACACTCCGGGGAAGGTCTACGAACGCTCCTGGAGAGATCCAGATTCGGGTGAGTAACAAGTAACTCACGTTTATGTGTTTGCTTTGCATAAAGAATGCCTTACCCGCCACTATCTTCTTCACCTCATCCAACTCCTGGAGGGTCTTCTGGGATTCAGCCTTGGCAGACTTGGCATTTTCAATAGCCACCGCGAGCTCGGACGCTCGCGTCTTTGAGTCAAGCTCCAAACTCTCATGTTTTTCCATCAGAGCCTGGAGCTCTTGCCGTACCTTGCCAACCTCGGCCTCATATTTCTCCCGCTCGGTGCGCTCCGTGGCCGCCCTCTTCTCGGCCTCGACCAGCGCTTGCTTAAGGGTCGCCACCTCAGACGTGGCCCCTACAATAGCTACGATAATCCTGTCATTTTTTGCAATTCCACCTCTTTATATATATTTAAACAAGGTATTTCTTACCTTCATTGTCCTCGAGCTGCTTCTTGGCACGCCCGAGCTCTTGCTCGGACCGCTCGAGGTTCTGCTTTAGCGTGTCCACTTCCGCAGTCAGTGCGGCGGATGCAAGCAGAGAAGCCTGCATACGCATATTGACTCCTTTTTGTTAGACTCCTGCAAATTTTATTTGATCCTCTATTCGACTTTTCTTCCCGAACGCCAAACAGAGCATCAGGGGCTACTGTCTATGCGGTAATATTATTTACACATTCTTTACTTACCTCAAAGCCTGTTAAAAGGCTAGTACAAGCTTCAGTCTGTCCGCTCTTGGCGGACTGAACCTTCTAGACCACCGCACTCATAATGGTGCGGTGCTCCTCGTCGATGGAGGCGCCTTGGAGCCCCTCCAACAGATTGTCCGGCACCTCCGATTGGACGGGGGTCACCGGCACGGTGGGCTTGCTCCTCTTGGAAGGAGGTCCCCGCCGGACTCTGGCATCTTTGAAGGTTCCAGAGCGGTGTCCGGCCTAGAGCCGGACTTGGAGCCCTGGGGGGTTTCATCCCCTTTACTCGTGGAGTCCGGGACGTCGCCTTGCGGTGCCGCCAGGACCACCTGCTCCCGGCTTGGAACCTGTTGGGGCAACACTTCGGTGTCGTCCGTACGGTGGGGGGAGGAAGCCGTCGGAAGCGAGTTTACATCCGACGAGTCCAGTGAGCCGCTCGATGACGCATCGAGCCGGTCTTTGGGTGGGCTGCATAGACATATTCGACATAAGGGAAAGCTGTGCAATAAACAAATACTATGAATTACTCTAGTATCCGGATACTTAAGATTTTGCCAGGGGCTTGGCCATGGGAGGCCACTCTTATCCGCCGTCGTCGGCATCGGTGGAGTAGTCCGGGGGAAGGGTTTTCCCCTTCTTGGACCCTCCGGCCTACCCAGAGAGGGCGGCCGTCCTTTTCTTCTCTCCTCCCGCTGGAGGGGGAGAGATCTCTTCTTCTTCCTCCTCGTCTTCACGGGAGGAATGCGCCTCGGAACCGTCGGATGATGGATCCGACACCTCCTGGCGCCGGGCACTCTTTCGAGTCCCCGTGGCCTTTTACGTGGCCTTCTTCTCCGGCACCAGCAGCTTCGCCAAGAGAGCGTCCGCTGGGCCTTCGGGCAAAGGAGCCGGATAGTTGATCTGTCTGGACGTCACCTGCCAATCCTGTCAAAGGTAAGGGAGCTTAGATCCCGCATGGAGTCAAACTATGAAAAACTGATACCCTGTAAAAGGGAAAAAACAGCTCACCGCATGAGCGTGACGCTGCGTACTGAATCTGCCATCCTCGGTAGCGGATGCGGGGGCCTCGGTGCCCTTGAAAAGCACCTTCCAGGCATCTTCATACGTCGTGTCGAAGAGCCTGCTCAGAGTTTGGTGCCGCGCCGGGTCGAACTCCCACAGGTTGAAAGCCCATTGTTGATAGGGAGGATCAGGCGGATGAGCATAACCTGGACTACATTGAAAAGTTTGAGCTTCTTGTCCACCAGGGTTTCGATGCATGTTTGGAGTCCGGCCAGCTCTCCTTTTTTACCCCACGACAGGCCCGTCTCCTTCTAGGAGGTGAGCCGCGTAGGGGGTCCGGATCGAAACTCGGGGGCTGCGACCCATTCGGGGTCGCATGGCTCAGTGATATAAAACCACCCCGATTGCCACCGCTTAAGGGTCTCCACAAAGGAGCCCTCGAGCCATAAGATGTTGGCCATCTTGCCCACCAGGGCGCCTCCGCACTCCGCCTGGTTGCCGCGCACCACCTTCGGCTTGACATTGAAAGTCTTGAGCTATAGGCTGAAATGGGGGCGGATGCGGAGGAAAGCCTCGCACATGACGATAAACGCCGAGATGTTGAGGACAAAGTTCGGGGCCAGATCGTGGAATTCCAGGCCATAGTAGAACATGAGCCCCCGGACAAATGGGTGAAGAGGGAAGCCCAGTCCGCGGAGGAAATGGGGGAGGAAAACCACCCTCTCATGGGGCGTAGGGGTGGGGATAAGCTGCCCCTTTTCGGGAAGCCGGTACACAATGTCGTTAGACATGTAACCGACCTTCCTCAGTTTTTTGATGTGTCCCTCCGTGACAGAGGAGACCATCCACTTGCCTCCCGCTCCGGACATGGCTGGAGAAGGTTGAGGTGGGGAGTGTGGACTTGGGTGCTGGAGCTCGAGTGCGCGAGAATGGATAAGCAAGGGAGGAAGAAGGCGTAGGTGAAAAAGTGGATCCTTATCCCCTTATATGGGTGGACGCAACTACATGTCCCCACCAGCCTGGTAAAACTCGCTTATCTCCAAGCGCCGTAATCATTGGCGCGGTTGGGTTACCCACGCCTGTATTGATGAGAATCCTAGAATAAGGGGACACGATCTCTGCTTTAACAAGACGTGCCAAGGAAACCGCCTCGCATGACGCGCTGAGGTGGGATAATGAAACGACTCGGATAAAGTCTTGGACGTGGTGTGTCACACTACAGAATACGTCAGTAGATTAGATTTGTGTAAACATTATTCTCTCTATGGCAATATGTGGAAACTTATTTTGCAGAGCCGGACACTATCTTTGTGTTCAAAATCTTCTATGAAGTACTTGGAGGAGGAACCCGCTTTGCAATGCCGAAGACAATCTGCGCGCCGGACTCATCGTCATTGAAGCCTGGTTCAGGGGCTACTGAGGGAGTCCTGGATTAGGGGGTGTCCGGATGGCCGGACTATACCTTCAGCCGGACACCTGGACTATGAAGATACAAGATTGAAGACTTCGTCCCGTGTCTAGAAGGGACTTTCCTTGGCGTGGAAGGCAAGCTTGGCGATACGGATATGCAGATCTCCTACCATTGTAACCGACTTTGTGTAACCCTAACTGAGGGAGTCCTGGATTAGGGGGTGTTCGAATAGCCGGACAATACCTTCAGCTGGACTCCTGGACTATGAAGATACAAGATTGAAGACTCCGTCCCGTGTCTGGAAGGGACTTTCCTTGGCGTGGAAGGCAAGCTTGGCGATACGGATATGCAGATCTCCTACCATTGTAACCGACTTTGTGTAACCCTAACCCTCTCCGGTGTCTATATAAACCGGAGGGTTTTAGTCCGTAGGACAACATACAGAACAACAATCATACCATAGGCTAGCTTCTAGGGTTTAGCTTCTCCGATCTCGTGGTAGATCTACTCTTGTACTACCCATATCATCAATATTAATCAAGCAGGACGTAGGGTTTTACCTCCATCGAGAGGGCCCGAACCTGGGTAAAACTTCGTTTCCCTTGCCTCCTGTTACCATCCGGCCTAGACGCACAGTTCGGGACCCCCTACCCGAGATCCGCCGGTTTTGACACCGACATTGGTGCTTTCATTAAGAGTTCCTCTATGTCGTCGCCGTCAGGCTCGATGGCTCCTACGATCATCAATAGCGATGCAGTCCAGGGTGAGACCTTCATCCCTGGATAGATCTTCGTCTTCGGCGGCTTCGCACTGTGGGCCAATTCACTTGGCCGTCTGGAGCAGATCGAAAGCTACGCCCCTGGCCGTCAGGTCAGATTTGGAAGTTTAAACTACAAGGCTGACATCCGCGGGGACTTGATCTTCGACGGATTCGAGCCACTGCCAAGCGCGCCGCACTGTCCCGACGGGCATGATCTAGCTCTGCCGCCGAACAGTGCCCTGGAGGCCGCACCCGCATCGGCTTCGACCCTCAATTCGGAGCCAACTGCACCGATCGAGGATGGGCGGTTGGACGCCACCTCGAGGGCTGCGATCCCAACGGTGATTGAGCCTAACACCAGCCCCGCTCTCCGCGATACTCATGATTCCAAGGAGCCAGACTCCTCTCCGGACTCTGAACCATTCGCGCCTCTGCCGATCGAAGCCGATTGGGCGCCGATCATGGAGTTTACTGCCGCGGACATCTTTCAACACTCGCCCTTCGGCGATATTATGAAATCACTAAAGTCTCTCTCTTTATCAGGAGATCCCTGGCCGGACTACGGTCAGCAAGATTGGGATACGGACGATGAAGAAATTCAAAGCCCACACACCAACCACTTTGTAGCCACTGTCGACGATTTAACCGACATGCTCGACTTCGACTCCGAAGACATCGATGGTATGGACACCGATGAAGGAGACGATGAAGAACCAGCGCCTATTGGGCCCTGGAATGCCACCTCGTCATATGACGTATACATGGTGGACGCACCAAAAGATGACGACGAGGAGCGGAAGGACGCACCAAAAGCTTGTTCCCTCAAAAAGCAGTCAAAGCGGCGACGCAAGCGCCACCCCAAATCCTGCCTCGACAGAAATAGCGATCACGCAGACCCAGCGCTGGAGCAGGGCGAACCACTATCGGACAACGGCAATCCGGATAATCAAACCGAACAAACAAATTCTATCAAGGATAATGGTCCGGATGACATAACGCCGGACAGGCACCCGGAGCAGCAGAATGCCCGTAAAAGGCTTGTTGCCACCGCGAGGAGCCTTAAAAAGCAGAAGCAAAGGCTCGAGGCCGCGCAAGACACACTCCAAATCAGATGGAGTAAAATACTCAACACTGCAGCAAGGTACGGCGACAATCGCCCCTCCAAGAGCTACCCAAAGCGGAAGCTGCTACCCGAATTCGATGAGGAGGCCTCAGACCCCCCACAACCAAATATCAAAGCAGCCACCTGGTCGGATAGACGACCCCTCTACCAACACAGAGCGGCATACAACGCTGCTCACAATACAACACGTGACCCATGCGAGGGCTCGCACCCAAAGGCAGTGCAACAAGATCCATCTATGGACCACGCAAGCGCGCCCCAGCATACAATGCAACACAACAAAACATCCAAACAATGCGGTACACGCAGCTACAGGGGTGCTGCACACCCCCTATGTTTCACCGATGAGGTGCTGGACCATGAATTTCCTGAGGGATTCAAGCCCGTAAACATAGAGGCATACGACGGAACAACAGACCCTGGGGTCTGGATTGAGGACTACATCCTTCATATCCATATGGCTTGAGGAGATGATCTCCACGCCATCAAGTACTTACCCCTCAAGCTCAAAGGGCCAGCTCATCACTGGCTCAAAGGCCTCCCCGAAAGCTCCATTGGAAGTTGGGAAGAGCTCAAAGACGCCTTTCGGGCAAATTTCCAAGGGA
The DNA here is from genome assembly GCF_002162155.2 of Triticum dicoccoides. Taxonomy (NCBI): domain Eukaryota; kingdom Viridiplantae; phylum Streptophyta; class Magnoliopsida; order Poales; family Poaceae; genus Triticum; species Triticum dicoccoides. The sequence goes on along the minus strand of NC_041392.1, from coordinate 87,076,960 downwards.
CTTATGCCCGACCTCCGGATGCGGACGATTTGAGTCATATAACTCAACAGCCTGAAGAGTCAGCCCGAAAGCTTTGGAACAGGTTTCTTACTAAAAAGAACCAGATTGTCGACTGTCCGGACGCCGAAGCCTTGGCAGCTTTCAGGCATAGCGTCCATGACGAATAGCTCGCCAGACACCCCGGCCAAAATAAGCCGAGAACAATGGCCGCATTAACAAACCTCATGACCTGCTTTTGCACAGGTGAGGACAGCTGGCTAGCCAGAGGCAGCACCAGTGACCCCAGTACCTCTGAAGTTAGAGATGGAAATGGGAAATCACGGCACAACAGCAATAACAAACGCCGGAATAAAGAAGACAGCACGAAGGGCACGACAGTAAATGCCGGATTCAAAAGCTCTCGGCCAGGTCAAAAGCCGCACCCTAAAGGCACCAGGGATGAACTGTCTAGCCTCAACAAAATTCTGGACCAAGTATGTTAGATCCATAGTACCCCTGGTAAACCTGCTAATCATACCCACAGAGAATGTTGGGTCTTCAAGCAGTCCGGCAAGCTCAACACCGTAAACAAAGGGGAGGATACACCAAGTGAAGACGAGGACGAGCCCCCCAAGCAAGACACGGGGGAACAAAAGAAATTTCCACCAGAAGTCAAAACAGTAAACGTGTTACACGTGATCAAGGGAAAAAACAACGTGGCACTCCCAGAAAAATATACCCAAGTGCCTGTCACCACGCAGTCCTGCCACTGGTCGTCTCAACCGATCGCTTTCGACCATCGCGATTACTCAGCAAGTATCCGATACACAGGATGGGCTGCCCTGGTATTAGACCCAGTAATTGGCGGGTATCACTTCACACGAGTTTGATGGATGGCGGCAGTAGCCTAAACCTAATATATCAGGATACCATCCGTGGGATGGGGTTAGACCCAACACAAATTCGCCATAGCAATACTACCTTTAAAGGAGTAACGCCAGGCCCAGGGGCTCGTTGTACAGGCTCCCTCCTACTACAGGTTATATTCGGCTCCCCCGATAACTTCCGTCGCGAGCATTTAACTTTCCACATCGCTCCGTTTCAAAGTGGCCATCAAGCACTGCTCGGACGCGAAGCTTTCACTCGCTTTAATGCAATACCACACTACGCCTCCCTCACACTCAAGATGCCCGGTCCACGTGGCATCATTACAGTGCATGGAAATATCAAGCGATCTCTGCGCACCGAAGAGAGTGAGTCTGCCTTGGCAGCCGCACACTAAAGGCGCCCGGATTAGTGAAAGCATCCAATAGGTCGTCAAGACCTCAGACACAACTAATCGAGTCCGGCGACGCTACTTATACCGAATAAATGGTCACACCCCTATTTGTCAATACAAGGGGCTCAACACGCGCAGACAAGTGGCAATTTCTTCTGATCTTGAATTACTCATGGTTTCTTTAAAAAACTATCTTTTCGCACGATAACTTTTTCACCTAAATTCCTATCTTTTACAGACGATCATCGTGCTACACCCGTCCAGGATATGGCACAACAGAGACACAGGCGCAGACGTGCAGCAGGGACCCGTTCCAAGGATTCTTTTTAGATTAAGACCCTGCGTAAACCTTTTTTACTGTCTCTTGTTGATACATATCCACCGTTGAGAAGGATGCTGACGTCTTGGCATGTGACCACATCAGAACAATGCACGTACCTGGACAGAAGGGGCTTCTTACAAATCACCTCAGTAGAGAAAGCCGAAAACTGACTGTCATGATATAGCGTGAGACTGGTCAACCACTCAATGACCTGTTGGAATGTTAGAATTCTTCCGCCTTAACGAAGGGCCGTTTTCCGGCCAGGCATGTACGCACCCCGGGATCGGGAGAGTGCGGAGCCACCAGGGGCTATCTAGTAGCCCCACTGTCAAACTCCTATGGCTAAGTGAAAGTGCTAAAGCATTATAGTCCGGTAACCTCGCTTGCTCCGCTATCACCTCCTTAATAGGACCAAGACGTTGGGTTAAGTGTGAATGCGTGTTTTTGCGAGCACCTCCGCATTATATGCGTGGGGGTTGAAGCTGACGACTGCAATCTTTCAGGTTATACACATGTATACATAAACGGCCGCCCAGGAGGCATCATATTACTTTCAGGCAAAAGTACAAAAATAGCCTTATAAAAATTTATAAAAGCATTTCGCTTACAATGAGATTACATATCCCTCAAACATAATTTTTTTGAGCACTCGGTCTCTATCAAACGTGCACCTTGAAGAACTTCTTCAAAGTAGTGCTCAGCAGCCCTTCGACCTATGGCCGAATCCCGCGCTACAATAGCGATAGCATCCATCTCCGCCCAGTATGCTTTAACACGGGCAAAGGCCATTCGGGCGCCCTCTATGCACGCCGACCTCTTCATCGCATTAATGCGCGGCACCACGTCAGGGAACTGCTGCACCAAGCTGAAATAGCTGTTCGGTTTTGACCTTTCCGGCCATAGTTGATCCACAATAGACCTCATGGAGAGTCCGGACAACCTATTTAGTTCGGCCCATTCGGCTAATTGGTCAGTCAATGAGAGCGGACGCTCGGGAGAATGGAATTATCTCCAAAATAGCCAGTCTACTTCACGGTCCGTCTGACCCTGGAAATACCTGGCCGCATCGGCAGCGCTCGCCGCCAAATCCATATATACATCCTCCGAACTCCACAGCCGATCCAGAGGGGCATATCATGGATCTCCGAACATCCTCCGCAACATAAAGAATTTCCCAGCTACAATATCCCCGGCTTCCCGCAGCTCCTCCTTCTTGTCGCAACAGCCTTCTCAAGGTCCGATGCCTTTGCTTGGTTTTCCATTTCGAGAACCCGGCAACGGTCGGCGGCGGCTTTTAATTCTATGGACATCTTGGCCATCTTGTCTCGACTCTCGCCATGCGCGGCCTTCTCGGCTTGCAACTCTTCGGCCGCCTTCAAAGCAGCCGCATTACCCAACCTTGCTTGTTCCTTGGCTCGGGAAAGTTCTGCCCGCAAGGCTTCAACAGTGGCAGCTCCATCTGCAGTCACAACATGTTAAAGATACTGGCATCATGCTGCTCTTCCTATGTGGCATTTACCAGATAAGGACACTTACCCTATGCCTCGTCAAGCCTTTTGTTAACAAGCTCGATGTCGGCATCTGCCGCATCCAACTGCGGTTCTAAATGGGCAAACTCGCTAGTCCGGCTGGCCACCAGAGCTTCCATCACCTGCACATAGAGGCAGTATAGTTATTACCTGGGAATATGATCCTCCGTTCGTCGTTGTTTCCGACGACATCCAGAGTCTCAGGGGCTACTATCTACACAGGGCACACCTAGCATGTGCAGGACTATCATACATTCTTTTTACGTACCTCAAAGCCTGTCAGTAGACTCATAAAAGCTTCATGCAATCCGCTTTCGGCGGACGATATCCTCTCCATCACCGTATTCATCAGCACACGGTGTTCATCTGAGATGGCCGCTCGCCCCACCAACTCCCTCAGAACATCCGATTACACACTAGACGGTGCCGGACTCTTTTGTCTGCTCTCTTTGGGAGCCGGACACTGGGAGCTTCAGGGGTCAATGGGATTATCTTTTGGCCTCACCGGACTCGGAGAGGCCCTCCGTGACGACACTTCAGGATCGCCCGCTTCCGGAGCGGAGGAGTCTGGAGGAGGCGTTTCGCTCTCCATCATCTCTGGAAGAAGATCCCCCGAAGACAAGCTCATTTGAGAGGGGCTAAGGCCCGAACTGCAAAAATATATGCGGTAGTTATTTTCTCAGAAGAAAAAGATGGCATATCTATACTATTAAAGTATTTCGGGTCACTTACGACTCGCGGGAGAATTGATCCCCCCGTGGACTTTGTGCGGCAACATCACCCCCCAAGGTAGGTGTAACACCCTCGATGCGACTATATCTCCCACGTGTCGAGGCACGACTTAGAGGCATAATCGCATTGAAGGCATATGTCGCAAGTTAGGCAATCTTCACAACATCCCATGTAATATAAATCATAAAGGGGAGATAACATAGTTGGCTTACACTCGCCACGTCAATCAAGTACATAAATAACATTACATCATCCAAACACTCATGGCCCGTCTACGGCGCCAAAATAAAAGAGAACCCAACATGCGACACGGTCCCAATCACCCCCAACTGGGCACCACTACTAATCATCGGGAAAGGAAACATAGTAACATTGAGAGTCTTCGTCAAACTCCCACTTGAGCTCATACGCGTCCGCTGGAGCGGAAGCATCAGGCCCTACATCTGGTGTAATAGTAATCTGTGAGCCACAGGGACTCAGCAATCTCGCACCCTCACGATCAAGACTATTTAAGCTTAAAGGTATGACAGGGTAAAAATATGTGGAGCTGCAACAAGCGACTAGCAAATATGGTGGCTAACTTATTCGCAAAAGAGAGCGAGAAGAGGAGGGAAAGCGCGAGCGAGAAACTAGAGAACAACCTGTGCAAACATTACTCCAACACCGTGTCCACCTTCCGGACCCCGCCGAGAAGAGGCCATCACGGTAACACACTCGGTTGAATTCATTTTAGTTAAGTTAAGGTTCAAGTTATCTACAACCGGACATTAACAAATTCGCATCTGCCCATAACCGCGGGCACGGCTTTCAAAAGTTCAAATCCCTGCAGGGGAGTCCCAACTTAGCCCATGACAAGCTCTCACGGTCAACGAAGGAATAGACATCCTCCCAAGACGTTCCAATCAGACTCGGTATCTCGGTTACTCAAGACACTTCGACATGTTAAAACAAGACCAGCAACAACGCCCGAATATGCCGACAAATCCCGATAGGAGCTGCACATATCTCTTTCTCAGGGCACACACAGATGAGACATCCTACGAGTAAAACCAACCCTCAATTTGCCCCGAGGTGGCCCCACAGTCTACTCGGTCGGACCAACAATCAGAGGAGCACTGGCCCGGGGGGGGGGGGTTAAATAAGATGACCCTTGGGCTCCGGAAACCCAAAGGAAAAAAAGGCTAGGTGGCGAATGGTAAAACCAAGGTTGGGCATTGCTGGAAAAGCTTTAATCAAGGCGAACTATCAAGGGGTTCCCATTATAACCCAACCGCGTAAGGAACGCAAAATCCGGGAACGTAACACCGATATGATGGAAACTAGGGCGGCAAGAGTGGAACAAAACACTAGGCGAGAGGCCAAGACTTCCACCCTTCACCAAGTATATAGGTGCATTAAGATAACAAGATAATATAATGATATCCCAACAAGAAAATAAATATTCCAATAAGGAACGGCCTCCAATCTTCACCTGCAACTAGCAACGCTATAAGAGGGGCTGAGCAAAGCGGTAACATAGCCAATCAACGGTTTGCTAGGACATGGTGGGTTAGAGGTTTGACATGGAAAGTTGGGATTTACACCGGTCTGCGATTTACAGCAAGTAGCCAACTAAATGCAATGAGATGAACATGCTAGAGCAACCAAACATGACAACAAAATACATGGCAGGGATGCACACAAGATGCTTAACAAAAGTCTAGCACTGAGCTACGCCCAATTCATCCATTAACAGGTTCAAACAAGCATGGCAAAAATGCATATGGAAAACAGATCTCAGACTTAGTGAAATTAACACTTGTCTCGAATTTCAGATCAGGTAGCCCTCTTCGGAGCCACAAAACTACATGCTACAGGACCTGAACATGGCAAAGTAAAACATGGCATGGAGCTACTCAAAGAGCTTAACAAAAGTCCCTTAGTGACCTTGAGCCAAAAGGGATCATAAAATACAATTGCAAGCATGTGAACATAGCAAAAACATAATCAGTTTTCAGACTTAGTGAAAACTGGCACATGCTGAAATATAACTCAAGTAGGCATGTTTACGAGCTCGATGCACTCACTATGGTGAAATTCATGGCAAGACAAGCATATATCCATCAAGAAGGCACAAAATGCAATCTAGACATGGCAAGAACAATAACATAGCATGCACGGATCAACTACAACAACATCGGCAAAATTGCAAACAAGTTGACAATCTGCCCAGATTCACAAAGTAGCAAAAGTAGAGCTCGATTGACTCAAGCTAGGGTGCTCCATAATTGAAAACAAAGACATGGATGGATAGAGAACTACAATATTAACAAAACATACTTACTGATATCCTCAAAAGAGGCACGGACCACTAGGAAATAACAAGAACATATGGCATCATGAGATAAACAGCTCCAGGACTTACTGAAATTGCTAAGTCCCTGAAAACAGAATTACTAAGTGCACCACTTTGCAAGCTTGCACTAGTCACCACACACATCACAAAAATACATGGGTTACATCTCTGGAAAGATGACAAAACCCTTAACAAAACACATGTAGAGCATCAGGGCATATCTGTTGGAAATATGCCCTAGAGGCAATAATAAAAGCATTATTATTATATTTCCTTGTTCATGATAATTGTCTTTATTCATGCTATAATTGTGTTATCCGGAAATCGTAACACATGTGTGAATAATAGACACCAACATGTCCCTAGTAAGCCTCTAGTTGACTAGCTCGTTGATCAACAGATAGTCATGGTTTCCTGACTATGGACATTGGATGTCATTGATAACAAGATCACATCATTAGGAGAATGATGTGATGGACAAGACCCAATCCTAAACATAGCATAAGATCGTATAGTTCGTTTGCTAGAGTTTTTCCAATGTCAAGTATCTTTTCCTTAGACCATGAGATCGTGTAACTCCGGATACCGTAGGAGTTCTTTGGGTGTACCAAACGTCACAGCGTAACTGGGTGACTATAAAGGTATACTACTGGTATCTCCAAAAGTGTCTGTTGGGTTGACACGGATCAAGACTGGGATTTGTCACTCCGTATGACGGAGAGGTATCACTGGGCCCACTCGGTAATACATCATTATTATGAGCTCAAAGTGACCAAGTGTCTGGTCATGGGATCATGCATTACGGTACGAGTAAAGTGACTTGCCGGTAACGAGATTGAACAAGGTATTGGGATACTGACGATCGAATCTCGGGCAAGTAGCATACCGATTGACAAAGGGAATTGTATTCGGGGTTGCTTGAATCCTCGACATCGTGGTTCATCCGATGAGATCATCGAGGAGCATGTGGGAGCCAACATGGGTATCCAGATCCCGTTGTTGGTTATTGACCGGAGAGCGTTCTCGGTCATGTCTACATGTCTCCCGAACCCGTAGGGTCCACACACTTAAGGTTCGGTGACGCTAGGGTTGTAGGGATATGTATATGCAGTAACCCGAATGTTGTTCGGAGTCTCAGATGAGATCCCGGACGTCACGAGGAGTTCCGGAATGGTCCGTAGGTAAAGAATTATATATAGGAAGTGCTATTTCGGCCGTCGGGACAAGTTTCGGGGTCATCGGTATTGTACCGGGACCACCGGAAGGGTCCCGGGGGTCCACCGGGTGGGGCCACCTGCCTCGGGGGGCCACATGGGCTGTAGGGGTGTGCGCCTTGGCCTATATTTGCCAAGGGCAACAGCCCCAAGGGGCCCATGCGCCAAGAGATAAGGGAAGGAAGAGTCCTAAAAGGGGAAGGCACCTCCTAGGTGCCTTGGGGGGGATGGACTCCTCCCTTGGCCACCGCCCCCTAGGAGATTGGATCTCCTAGGGCCACCCCCCCTTGGCTCCCTATATATAGTGGGGGAAGGAGGGCCTCTCAAACCACGCCTTTGGTGCCTCCCTCTCCCCCTCCAACACATCCTCCTCCTCCATAGTGCTTGGCGAAGCCCTGCCGGAGTACTACAGCTCCATCACCACCATGCCGTCGTGCTGCTGCTGGAGCCATCTTCCTCAACCTCTCCTTCCCCTTTCTGGATCAAGAAGAAGGAGACGTTACGCTGACCGTACGTGTGTTGAACGCGGAGGTGCCGTCCGTTCGACGCTAGGATCTCCGGTGATTTGGATCACGTCGAGTACGCCTTCCTCATCCCCGTTCTTTGAACGCTTCCGCGCGTGATCTACAAAGGTATGTAGATGCAATCCGATCACTCGTTGCTAGATGAACTTCTAGATGGATCTTGGTGAAACCGTAGGAAATTTTTTGTTTTCTGCAACCTTCCCCAACAGTGGCATCATGAGCTAGGTCTATGCGTAGTTCTCTTGCACGAGTAGAACACAATTTGTTGTGGGCGTTGATGTTGTCAACTTTCTTGCCGCTACTAGTCTTATCTTGCTTCAACGGTATTGTGGGATGAAGCGGCCCGGACCAACCTTACACGTACGCTTACGTGAGACCGGTTCCACCGACTAACATGCACAAGTTGCATAAGGTGGCTGGCGGGTGTCTGTCTCTCCCACTTTAGTTGGAGCGGATTCGATGAAAAGGGTCCTTATGAAGGGTAAATAGAAGTTGACAAATCACGTTGTGGCTTTCACGTAGGTAAGAAAACGTTCTTGCTAGAACCCTATTTCAGCCATGTAAAACTTGCAACAACAATTAGAGGACGTCTAACTTGTTTTTGCAGCAAGTGTTCTGTGATGTGACATGGCAAAAGTTGTGATGAATGATGAATGATATATATGTGATGTATGAGATGTTCATGCTATTGTAATAGGAATCACGACTTACATGTCGATGAGTATGACAACCGGCAGGAGCCATAGGAGTTGTCTTTATTTTTTGTATGACCTGCGTGTCATTGAGAAACGCCATGTAAATTACTTTACTTTATTGCTAAACGCGTTAGCCGTAGTAGTAGAAGTAATAGTTGGCGAGCAACTTCATGGAGACACGATGATGGAGATCATGATGATGAAGATCATGGTGTCATGCCGGTGACAAGATGATCATGGAGCCCCAAGATGGAGATCAAAGGAGCTATGTGATATTGGCCATATCATGTCACTATTATTATTTGATTGCATGTGATGTTTATCATGTTTTTGCATCTTGTTTGCTTAGAACGACGGTAGTAAATAAGATGATCCCTCATAATAATTTCAAGAAAGTGTTCCCCCTAACTGTGCACCGTTGCGACAGTTCGTTGTTTCGAAGCACCACGTGATGATCGGGTGTGATAGATTCCAACGTTCACATACAACGGGTGTAAGACAGATTTACACATGCAAACACTTAGGTTGACTTGACGAGCCTAGCATGTACAGACATGGCCTCGGAACACAAAAGACCAAAAGGTCGAGCATGAGTCGTATAGAAGATACGATCAACATGAAGATGTTCACCGATGTTGACTAGTCCATCTCACGTGATGATCGGACACGGCCTAGTTAACTCGGATCATGTTATACTTAGATTACAGGAGGGATGTCTATCTAAGTGGGAGTTCATTGAATAATTTGATTAGATGAACTTAATTATCATGAACTTAGTCTAAAATCTTTACAATATGTCTTGTAGATCAAATGGCCAACGTTGTCCTCAACTTCAACGCGTTCCTAGAGAAAACCAAGCTGAAAGACGATGGCAGAAATTATACGGACTGGGTCCGGAACCTGAGGATTATCCTCATAGCTGCCAAGAAAGAATATGTCCTACAAGCAGCGCTAGGTGACGCACCCGTCCCACAGAACCAAGACGTTATGAATGCTTGGCAGACACGTGCTGATGACTACTCCCTCGTTCAGTGCGGCATGCTTTACAGCTTAGAGCCGGGGCTCCAAAAGCGTTTTGAGAGACATAGAGCATATGAGATGTTCTAAGAGCTGAAAATGGTTTTTCAAGCTCATGCTCGGGTCGAGAGATATGAAGTCTCCGACAAACTCTTCAGCTGTAAGATGGAGGAAAACAGTTCTGTCAGTGAGCACATACTCACTATGTCTGGGTTACATAACCGCTTGACTCAGCTAGGAGTTAATCTCCCGGATGACGCGGTCATTGACAGAATCCTCCAGTCACTTCCACCGAGCTACAAGAGCTTTGTGATGAACTTCAATATGCAGGGGATGGAAAAGACCATTCCTGAGGTATTTTCAATGCTGAAATCAGCAGAGATAGAAGTCAAAAAGGAACATCAAGTATTGATGGTCAATAAAACCACCAAGTTCAAGAAGGGCAAGGGTAAAAAGAACTTCAAGAAGGATGGCAAGGGAGTTGTCGCGCCCGGCAAGCAAGCTGCCGGGAAGAAGCCAAAGAATGGACCCAAGCCCAAGACTGAGTGCTTTTATTGCAAGGGAAGTGGTCACTGGAAGCGGAACTGCCCTAAATACTTAGCAGACAAGAAGGCCGGCAAAACAAAAGGTATATGTGATATACATGTAATTGATGTGTACCTTACCAGTACTCGTAGTAGCTCCTGGGTATTTGATACCGGTGCAGTTGCTCACATTTGTAACTCAAAGCAGGAGCTGCGGAATAAGCGGAGACTGGCGAAGGACGAGGTGACGATGCGCGTCGGGAATGGTTCCAAGGTCGATGTGATCGCCGTCAGCACGCTACCTCTGCATTTACCTACGGGATTAGTTTTAAACCTCAATAATTGTTATTTAGTGCCAGCTTTGAGCATGAACATTGTATCGGGATCTCGTTTAATTCGAGATGGCTACTCATTTAAATCCGAGAATAATGGTTGTTCTATTTATATGAGAGATATGTTTTATGGTCATGCTCCGATGGTGAATGGTTTATTCTTAATGAATCTCGAGCGTAATGCTACACATGTTCATAGTGTGAATACCAAAAGATGTAAGGTTGATAATGATAGTCCCACATACTTGTGGCACTGCCGCCTTGGTCACATAGGTGTAAAACGCATGAAGAAGCTCCATGCAGATGGACTTTTAGAGTCTCTTGATTACAAATCATTTGACACGTGCGAACCATGCCTCATGGGTAAAATGACCAAGACTCCGTTCTTAGGAACAATGGAGCGAGTAACCAACTTATTGGAAATCATACATACTAATGTGTGCGGTCCAATGAGTGTTGAGGCTCGCGGTGGCTATCGTTATGTTCTCACCCTCACTGATGACATGAGTAGATATGGGTATGTCTACTTAATGAAACACAAGTCTGAAACCTTTGAAAAGTTCAAGGAATTTCATAGTGAGGTTGAGAATCAACTTGAAAAAAAAAATCAAGTTTTTGCGATCAGATCGTGGAGGAGAATACTTGAGTCACGAATTTGGCACACACTTAAGAAAATGTGGAATAGTTTCACAACTCACGTCGCCTGGAACACCTCAGCGTAATGGTGTGTCCGAACATTATAATCGCACTCTATTAGATATGGTGCGATCTATGATGTCTCTTACTGATTTACCGCTATCTTTTTGGGGCTATGCTTTAGAGACTGCCGCATTCACTTTAAATAGGGCTCCGTCGAAATCCGTTGAGACGACACCGTATGAATTATGGTTTGGGAAGAAACCTAAGCTGTCGTTTCTAAAAGTTTGGGGATGCGATGCTTATGTCAAGAAACTTCAACCTGAAAAGCTCGAACCCAAGTCGGAAAAATGCGTCTTCATAGGATACCCTAAAGAAACTATTGGGTATACCTTCTACCTCAGATCCGAAGGTAAGATCTTTGTTGCCAAGAATGGATCCTTTCTAGAGAAGGAGTTTCTCTCGAAAGAAGTAAGTGGGAGGAAAGTAGAACTTGATGAAGTATTACCTCTTGAATCGGATAATGGCGCAACTCAAGAAAATGTTCCTGAGGTGCCTGCACCGACTAGAGAGGAAGTTAATGATGATGATCATGAAACTTCAGATCAAGTTGCTACTGAACTTCGTAGGTCCACAAGGACACGTTCCGCACCAGAGTGGTACGGCAACCCTGTCTTGGAAATCATGTTGTTAGACAATAGTCCGTCTCACGTGATGATCGGACACGGCCTACTTAACTCGGATCATGTTATACTTAGATTACAGGAGGGATGTCTATCTAAGTGGGAGTTCATTGAATAATTTGATTAGATGAACTTAATTATCATGAACTTAGTCTAAAATCTTTACAATATGTCTTGTAGATCAAATGGCCAACGTTGTCCTCAACTTCGATGCGTTCCTAGAGAAAACCAAGCTGAAAGACGATGGCAGAAATTATACAGACTGGGTCCGGAACCTGAGGATTATCCTCATAGCTGCCAAGAAAGAATATGTCCTACAAGCAGTGCTAGGTGACGCACCCGTCCCACAGAACCAAGACGTTATGAACGCTTGGCAGACACGTGCTGATGACTACTCCCATCTGCTCAGAACCGCGGGCACAGCTTTCGAAAGTTCAAATCCCTGCAGGGGAGTCCCAACTTAGCCCATGACAAGCTCTCATGGTCAACGAAGGAATAGACCTCCTCCCAAGACGTTCCGATCAGACTCGGTATCTCGGTTACTCAAGACACTTTGACAGGTTAAAACAAGACCAGCAACACTGCCCGAATGTGCCGACAAATCCCGATAGATGCTGCACATATCTCTTTCTCAGGGAACACTCAGATGAGACATCCTAGGAGTAAAACCAACCCTCAAGTTGCCCCGAGGTGGCCCCGCAGTCTACTCGGTCGGACCAACACTCAGAGGAGAACTGGCCCGGGGGGGTTAAATAAGATGACCCTTGGGCTACGGAAACCCAAAGGAAAAAAAGGCTAGGTGGCGAATGGTAAAACCAAGGTTGGGCATTGCTGGAAAAGCTTTAATCAAGGCGAAGTATCAAGGGGTTCCCATTATAACCCAACCGCGTAAGGAACGCAAAATCCGGGAACATAACACCGATATGACGGAAACTAGGGCGGCAAGAGTGGAACAAAACACTAGGCGAGAGGCCAAGCCTTCCACCCTTTACCAAGTATATAGGTGAATTAAGATAACAAGATAATATAATGATATCCCAACAAGAAAATAAGTATTCCAATAAGGAACGGCCTCCGATCTTCACCTGCAACTAGCAACGCTATAAGAGGGGCTGAGCAAAGCGGTAACATAGCCAATCAACGGTTTGCTAGGACATGGTGGGTTAGAAGTTTGACATGGAAAGTTGGGAGGCTTGCAATCAAGTGGTAGGCATCATAGCATTGGCATAGCAAAGGAGCGAGCAAACTAGCATAGCAAAGATAGTAGTGATTTTGAGGGTATGATCATCTTGCCTGCATAGTTGTCCGAGTTGACTGGATCCTCGATAGCAAACTCAATGGGCTCCTCATTAGTGAACTCGTCTCCCGGCTCTACCCAAACAAGACAAACAAGCAACAAGGATACAATCAACCACGTGCAAGACCAAGAAATATGATGCAATGATGATATGCTATGCGGAATGCGATGCGGGATGCAAAATGCAAGATATGACAGGAAATGCATGAACCTGGACTCAACTTGGAAATCCAAGTGTGCCACTGGAATGATGAGATGAAATCGCTTGAAAACAATATAAAGAACGCCGGAATCGGAGTTGCGGTTTGGAAATGGCAAGCGATTCAAATATGACACCGGTCTGCGATTTACAGCAAGTAGCCAACTAAATGCAATGAGATGAACATGCTATAGCAACCAAACATGACAAAAAATACATGGCAGGGATGCACACAAGATGCTTAACAAAAGTCTAGCACTGAGCTACGGCCAATTCATCCATTAACAGGTTCAAACAAGCATGGCAAAAATGCATATGGAAAACAGATCTCAGACTTAGTGAAATTAACACTTGTCTGGAATTTCAGATCAGGTAGCCCTCTTCGGAGCCACAAAACTACATGCTACAGGACCTTAAATATAACTCAAGTAGGCATGTTTACAAGCTCGATGCACTCACTACGGTGCAAGTCATGGCAAGACAAGCATACATCCATCAAGAAGGCACAAAATTCAAGCTAGACATGGCAATAACAATAACATAGCATGCACGGATCAACTACAACAACACCGGCAAAATTGCAAACAAGTTGACAATCTGCCCAGATTCACAAAGTAGCAAAAGTAGAGCTTGATTGACTCAAGCTAGGGTGCTCCACAATTGCAAACAAAGACATGGATGGATAGAGCACTACAATATTAACAAAACATCCTTACTGATCATCCTCAAAAGAGGCACGGACCACTAGGAAACAACAAGAACATATGGCATCATGAGATAAACAGCTCCAAGACTTAGTGAAATTGCTAAGTCCCTGAAAACAGAATTACTAAGTGCACCACTTTGCAAGCTTGCACTAGTCACCACACACATCACCAAAATACATGGGTTGCACCTCTGGAAAGATGACAAAACCCTTAACAAAACACATGTAGAGCATCAGGGCATATCTGTTGGAAATATGCCCTAGAGGCAATAATAAAAGCATTATTATTATATTCCCTTGTTCATGATAATTGTCTTTATTCATGCTATAATTGTGTTATCCGGAAATCGTAATACATGTGTGAATAATAGACACCAACATGTCCCTAGTAAGCCTCTAGTTGACTAGCTCGTTGATCAACAGATAGTCATGGTTTCCTGACTATGGACATTGGATGTCATTGATAACGAGATCACATCATTAGGATAATGATGTGATGGACAAGACCCAATCCTAAACATAGCATAAGATCGTATAGTTCGTTTGCTAGAGTTTTTCCAATGTCAAGTATCTTTTCCTTAGACCATGAGATCGTGTAACTCCCGGACATGGTGGGTTAGAGGTTTTACATGGCAATTTGGGAGGCTTGCAATCAAGTGGTAGGCATCGTAGCATTGGCATAGCAAAAGAGCGAGCAAACTAGCATAGCAAAGATAGTAGTGATTTCGAGGGTATGATCATCTTGCCTGCACAGTTGTCAGAGTTGACTGGATCCTCGATAGCAAACTCAACGGGCTCCTCGTTAGTGAACTTGTCTCCCGGCTCTACCCAAACAAGACAAATAAGCAACAAGGATACAATCAACCACGTGCAAGACCAAGCAATATGATGCAATGATGATATGCTATGCGGAATGCGATGCGGGATGCAAAATGCAAGATATGACAGGAAATGCATGAACCTCGACTCAACTTGGAAATCCAAGTATTCCACTGGAAAGATGAGATGAAATCGCTTGAAAATGATATAAAGAACGCCGGAATCGGAGTTGCGGTTTGGAAATGGCAAGCGATTCAAATATGACACCGGTCTGCGATTTACAGCAAGTAGCCAACTAAATGCAATGAGATGAACATGCTACAGCAACCAAACATGACAACAAAATACATGGCAGGGATGCACACAAGATGCTTAACAAAAGTCTAGCACTGAGCTACGGCCAATTCATCCATTAACAGGTTCAAACAAGCATGGCAAAAATGCATATGGAAAACAGATCTCAGACTAAGTGAAATTAACACTTGTCTGGAATTTCAGATCAGGTAGCCCTCTTCGGAGCCACAAAACTACATGCTACAGGACCTGAACATGGCAAAGTAAAACATGGCATGGAGCTACTCAAAGAGCTTAACAAAAGTCCCTTAGTGACCTTGAGTGAAAAGGGGTCAGAAAATACAATTGCAGGCATGTTAACATAGAAAAACATAATCAGTTTTCAGACTTAGTAAAAACTGGCACATACTGAAATATAACTCAAGTAGGCATGTTTACGAGCTCGATGCACTCACTACGGTGCAAGTCATGGCAAGACAAGCATACATCCATCAAGAAGGCAAAATTCAAGCTAGAAATAGCAAGAACAATATCATAGCATGCACGGATCAACTACAACAACACCGGCAAAATTACAAACAAGTTGACAATCTGCCCAGATTCACAAAGTAGCAAAAGTACAGCTCGATTGACTCAAGCTAGGGTGCTCCATAATTGCAAACAAACACATGGATGGATAAAGCACTACAATATTAACAAAACATACTTACTGATCATCCTCAAAAGAGGCACAGATCACTAGGAAACAACAAGAACATATGGCATCATGGGATAAATAGCTCCAGGACTTAGTGAAATTGTAAAGTCCCTGAAAACAGAATTACTAAGTGCACCACTTTGCAAGCTTGCACTAGTCACCACACACATCACAAAAATACATGGGTTTCACCTATGGAAAGATGACAAAACCCTTAACAAAACACATTTAGAGCATCAGGGCATATCATGCACACATTAATCATGGCAAAAATGACAAAAACCTAAACGGAGGAGCAGATCTAATAATAATCTCAAGTAGCCCTCTTCTAACAGCATTTCGGGCATCAAGATGAACTCAAATGAAAATGATGCAATGGAATGAAATGATGTACTCTCTGAGATGATCATTTTGATATGCTATATGCATGAATCGGAGCTACGGATGCAAAGTTACGGAGCCGTGAACATGAGCACATGGACTGAGATTTTCGAGACTTAGACGAAATTTACCACCGGATTTAGGGTTTGACCCGGCACGGAATCCGAGGACGGCGGCGCGCGCACTGTTCACGTTGGAGTTGACAGAGCTCGCCGGAGTGGGAAGACGGCGGCGAGGTGCTCCCGGGCCGGATCTCGCCGGATTCGGCCGGCGGGGAGCCGGACAGGCAGCGAGATGGCGGCCACGGTGCGGCGGCGGCGGTTGGTTGCGGCGGGCGCGGACGCGGCGGCGGCGGTGGCCAGGCGAGGCGGCGG
>NC_041392.1:87031813-87059900 GCF_002162155.2 Triticum dicoccoides | reverse complement strand
GGGGGCCTCGCCTGGGCCAGGCGGGCCGGCGGCAGTGCGAGGTGGCGGTTGCCACGTGGCGGCTTCGGAGTGGGGCGGCGGCGATGTCCAGCCGGGTCGGACAATGTCCGACGCGGCGCGGGGGTGAATTAGGGTTTCGGGGAGAGGGGAACCGGGACATTTCGAGGGGGACCTATTTATAGGCATAGGAGAAGCTAGGAGAGTCCAAATGAGGTGCGGTTTTCGGCCACGCATGGAGCAGAGTTAGGTAGGTTTTGGGCCAAATTGGAGGGGCGTTGGGATGCAACACACATGAGGCCTTTTCAGTCCCTCGGTTAACCGTTGGAGTATCAAACGAAGTCCAAATGATACGAAACTTGACAGGCGGTCTACCGGTAGTAAACCAAGGCCGCTTGGCAAGTCTCGGCCCAATCCGGAAATGTTTAATCCCCACACACGAAAGAAAGCTAGAAATGGCCACCGGAGGAGAACGAAGCGCCGGAATGCAAAACGGACAACGGGGAAAATGCTCGAATGCATGAGACGAACACGTATGTAAATGCAATGCACATGATGACATGATATGAGATGCATGACAGCGATAACAACACACGGAGACAAAGACCCGAACCCGAGGAAATAAAATATCTTAACACCGGAAACGGCAAGAGTTGGAGTACAAATTGGGAAAGTTACATCCGGGGTGTTACACCTGCCCCCGGGGAGGCAGCCGATGCAAAATCTCGGCGGTCAGATATCTGGCCTCCCTCAACTTTTTGATGTCTTCTTCCGTGACGGAGGAAGGCACCCATCGGCCTTGAAGGCTAGATCCGGACATGACTGAAGGTTCGGAGCACCTGACCTGAACTTTGGGCGTTTGAGCTTGAGGCGGGGGAAGGATTCAATTGAGCACGGGAGGGAATATCAAGCATCCTCTCCGTGTCCGTTTGGACTTGCCTATAATCTAGGAGTCCTCGAAGCGGTTGGGTTAACCACCCCCATATTGATGAGAATCCCGCAATAAGGGGACACGATCTCTGCTTTAACAAGACGTGCCAAGGAAACCGCCTCGCATGACGCGCTGAGGTGGATAATGAAATCACTCGGATAAAGGCTTGGCCGTGGTGTGTCACACTACGGAATACGTCAGCAGATTGGATTTGTGTAAATATTATTCTCTCTATGGCAATACGTGGAAACTTATTTTGCAGAGCCGGACACTATCTTTGTGTTCAAAATCTTCTATGAAGTACTTGGAGGAGGAACCCGCCTTGCAATGCCGAAGACAATCTGCGCGCCGGACTAGTCGTCATTGAAGCCTGGTTCAGGGGCTACTGAGGGAGTCCTGGATTAGGGGGTGTTCGGATATCCAGACAATACCTTCAGCCGGACTCCTGGACTATGAAGATACAAGATTGAAGACTCCGTCCCGTGTCAGAGTAATGGGCCATGGGTAGGCCAACCCGAGGCCCATAACCTTTCAAGACATCGGGGCAGGCTGTGCCCCTCAAGACCACAGGGCGAAGAGCCGCCTCCTGGGGAGTCTACGGCAAGGCGGCCGACTGCCCGCTCGCGGCCGAGTCCCAGGGGTGGCTTCCAGAGAAGCCGGTTTCGGGGAGTCGGCCGGCGACTCCAACAAACTGTGACCTCATCGAAGGGACGGGGCAGGGGCGTGGCTACAGTGAAGCCCACTCCTCGCCCCTTACCATGGGCAGGCATGGCTACAACACGCCGTACTTGGGAAGATCTTTCCGCGGCGTGGCACTGTTGCCCGGCCGGCCCTGACATCAGCACCACTATACCGGGTCCTGCGCCCATGACGGCTTGTCTGTACGGCCTGGAGGCGGCGGGGCCCACTAGTTAGCGAGACCTCGGGAGACGGCGGGAGAACCGCCAGTCGGACCCGTCGGGAGTCGACCGAGCCCTCCCCCGGGGCCCACGCGCCATTAATCAAGAAGAGATGGGGAGTGGCCATAGTGATCGCCCGCCAGGCGGCGGGGCTGTTGCCACGACCCCATGACCAAGCCTGTGTCATCAGGAGCACGGCTACAGTAATCAGCAGCCGGCAAGACCCGCCCGCGGCGGACGCGGCCTGTCGGCTCCATACCAGACCAGTCGGCGGGGCCCACCAGTCGGCGGGCCCCCGCAGTCGGCTGAGAAGTCGGAGGTCGGAGGCACTGACGGCTGGGCCCGTGCCTAGTCTAATTACCATTGTACCCCTGGGGGGTAGGCCTATATAAACCCCCCGGGGCACCCATGCAAAGGGTTGGATCCCAGTATTTCTACACCATACCAGATAGAAGGAGAGTGTTGGCCTTGCCCTCTCCTACCACCCGAACAGCTCAAGGAGCAACCTTGTAAACACTTGGCCATAGTGATCATGCGGAGACCCCGCAGAGCAGCAGTAGGGGTGTTATCTCCCCGGAGAGCCCTGAAGCTGGGTAAGATTCGCCGGCGTGCATGTCTTCACCTCATCCCGTTTCCAGGCACCGGCGACGTTCTACTCGCCCCCACCATGATAAGCCATCCGTTAGCATATGTCGCACCAAACCCCCGACATTTGGCGCCCACCATGGGGCCTGGTGCACCGCCGTCCGGAGATCTGTTCTGGACGGGAACCCTTTTCCTCCCTAGCGAGCGCAGCCAGCCAGGCACGCCAGACGAAGTTTGCGTCGACGGGCTGCGCGGCGTTGGGATCGCCTGCGCCGCCAGCTCCTTGGCCGAACCTGTCAGCGGGGTCTGCCTCTCCGATGAACCTACATCCGACGCAGGCGCAGGCGGCCCCGAAAACCTCCTTGCGGGCCTCCTCGATCAACTCCACGTTTCCGGCGAACCCTCCGTAGACTTGGAGTCCGTGGGCTCCAC
Organism: Triticum dicoccoides; assembly: GCF_002162155.2. NCBI lineage: Eukaryota > Viridiplantae > Streptophyta > Magnoliopsida > Poales > Poaceae > Triticum > Triticum dicoccoides. Next base: position 87,057,056 of record NC_041392.1, on the reverse strand, counting down.
CGAACCAATGTTGGTCGACGCCGACACCGCGTCGGTCGACGCGTTGCCCACCAACGTGGTGGTCTACGACGAACCTCTCCCCCACGCGGAGAGCGATGGAAGCACCGTCACTGAGGTGCTGGTCATCAGTCATGACGAGTTCCCTGGTGGAAGGGCGCCCGACTCGCTCGGCGAGACGCTGCAAGACCTAGCTGCGCCCATTCCGGAAGATGCTGACGCAGAGACGTTAGAAGCGCGCCGCCTTCAGCTTGTTGAAGGCGCGAAGAAGCTAGCTAGCATGAGACACTTGTCAGAAGCTTACCAGCGGGAGATTGATCGCGCTGTTGGCGGCTCGCCGGCCCCGGCAGGGCCCAGCCGCCTTGGCACGATTCAGAAGCACGGCGTAGCCATCGCCAGCCTGTTTGGTGCTAGCAGCCCCGTGTATGCCATGCCAGCGGAGAACATCCGAGCCGCCCAGCAAGCGGCGGACGACCTGGACAATTTCGAGGGCAAAGAGCGCCGCCTCATGATGGAGCGAGTCCAGCGGCTCCTCGACGCGGCCGCCGCGCAGAACGAGGCTGGCTGCCGCACGGAGGCGCGACAGTGGCCAAACGAAGACCTGCACCGAGAACAAGACGCGACGTCTCAGACGCCGACTGGCGGTGCCCGAGGAAGAAAGGACAAGGAGCCAGCTGTCAGCCACAGTCGGACTCGAATTACCATAGAGCGCGACCGAGATGGCCGCCTGAGAGTAGTGGAACGGCGGGACGATGGTCCGCCTCCCCCTCCCTGCAAGGAGAGGCGAGTCTCCCTGCTGCCTGTTGACCATCCGACTCTCGGTGACCGCCTTGGCCGCCAAGAGGGAGTTGGAGAGAATGACGCCCGCCACCGGGTCAACCGACTTCATCGGTCCCTGGCGCTGGAAGAAGAAGACGAGCTGGGTCCGCCTTGTTTCGGGCCCCGCATTCGGGCGAGCCCTTTCCCAGAGGGTTCACGCTCCCAAGAGACACGCCCAAGTATACCGGCTCCGTGAAGCCGGAAGACTGGCTAGTCGACTACTCCATGGCCGTCAGCATAGCAAACGGCAAAGAGCGTGTCGCCGTAAGGTACGTCCCGCTCATGCTCATAGCCCGGACATGGCTGAATAGCCTAAAGCCCCGCAGCATCAACAGCTGGGTCGACTTCACCGAGGCATTCGTCCGCAACTTCACCAGCATGTACAAGCGTCCTCCCAAGCCTCGTCAGCTCTCCTTGTGCATGCAAGGTCCTGACGAGTTGACTTGCGACTACCTCACGCGTTGGGCTGAGCTCCGGAACTCCTGCGAGGGCGTGCACGAGGTGCAGGCCATTGAGTACTTCACAGCCGGGTGCCAAGAAGGCACCCTCATCAAGCACAAGCTCCTCTTCGACGAGCCAGAAACCGTCGATGAACCATGAAGACGGAAATTCAAATCAGCACGACTGGCAAAGTAGCTCCTCCGGCTCCAAGAACTCCGGCGACAGACGCCGGCCGGCGACAACCGCAGGGCGACAACAAGCACAAGGCCCTGCAGTCGGCTTCCAGCAGCTGGCAGGTCGCGACCATTGAAGCCCAGCAGCCAGAAGAGCAGCCTCCGCCCAAGCGACAGAAAGGCGGCAAGCCGAACTGGTTGCCGGCCTTCTCCTACAAGCAGACCTTGGATGGACCTTGCAAGTTCCACAGCGGCGCGAAGCCGTCGAATCACACCACCCAGAAGTGCCACTGGCTCACCAGGATCGCCAAGGGAGACGGCCTCCTGCCACCCCCGCCTGCTGGGCAGCCGCCTCTGCCTCCGCCCCAGCAGCCCGCAGTCATGCCAGTCGGCACAGTACAAGACGAATACCCTGAAGAGCATGGAGCCTACATGGTGTTTACCAGTATGGCCGACGATCGACGCAGCAGGCAGCTGCAGCGACAAGAGGTGAACGCAGTACCCTCAGAGACGCCAGAGTTCATGCACTGGTCCGAGAGGCCGATCAGCTGGAGCAGGGCTGACCACCCAGAAGTGATGCCGAGTCCGGGCTCCTACGCCTTGGTCCTGGACGCCACCTTTGCTACGGACAAACGGGTCCCGCGTTTCTCGCGAGTTCTGATAGATGGGGGTAGCAGCATCAATATCCTGTACAAGGACACCATGGAGAAGTTAGGAATCAAGCAGAGACAGCTTCAGAATAGCCGGACTGTGTTCCACGACATTGTTCCTGGGCTCTCCTACTCACCAATCGGCAAGATCCTGATTGACGTCCTCTTTGGGGACAAAGATCACTTCCGAAGAGAGTCTGTTTGGTTTGAGGTAGTGGACCTTGAGAGCCCATACCATGCGCTACTTGGCCGGCCCGCCTTGGCCAAGTTCATGGCGGTCCCCCACTACGCCTACCTCAAGATGAAGATGCCCAGTTCCAGAGGAATTCTGACTGTGGCCGGCGACTACCGGAAGTCGTCCGCTTGCGCGGCCGAGAGCAGTCGGCTGGCCGAGTCCCTGGTGATTGCAGCCGAGAAGCGACTCCTTGAGCGAGTTGTGGCGATGGCCGGCAAGTAGCCGGAGATATCACCCGACCCGAAGGAGTCGGAAGCCAAAGTTTCGTTCAAGCCGGCGAAAGAGACAAAGAAGATACCCTTGGATCCGGAGCGCCCAGAGAGGTACGCCATCGTAGGTGCAAAGCTCGACAGCAAATAGGAAGGCGAGCTCGCCGATTTCCTCCGTGAGAATCGGGACATCTTCGCATGGTCTCCCAAGGACATGCCAGGTGTACCGACGGATTTCACCGAGCACAAGTTACACGTCCGATCTGATGCAAAGCCGGTCAGGCTGCCCCTATGCCGCTTATCAGAAGAGAAGAGAAGAGTTGTCGGAGAAGAGGTATCCCGTCTCCTAGCAGCCGGCTTCATTATGGAAGTTTTCTTCCCGGAGTGGCTGGCTAATCCGGTCCTAGTGCTAAAGAAGAACAAGCAATGGCGAATGTGTATTGACTACACGAGCCTCAACAAGGCCTGCCCCAAGGACCCATTTGCTCTACCAAGAATTGACCAGGTGATAGACTCCACAGCCGGATGCGAGTTGTTGAGTTTCTTGGATGCGTACTCGGGATATTACCAGATCAAGCTGAACCCGGCTGACAGACTGAAGATCGCCTTCATCACGCCGTTCGGAGCATTCTGCTACCTCACCATGACGTTCGGCTTGAGGAAATGCCGGCGCCACCTTTCAGCGTTGCATGCAGAAGTGCCTCCTCAAGCAGCTAGGCAGGAACGCCCACGTTTACGTGGATGACGTGGTGGTGAAGACGGAAAAGCGAGGAACATTGCTAGAAGACCTCAAGGAGACCTTTGAGAACCTGCGCCGGTTCCAGATCAAGCTCAACCCCGAGAAGTGTGTCTTCGGAGTACCAGCCGTCCAGCTGCTAGGTTTCCTAGTCTCTGAACGTGGCATAGAATGCAACCCAGTAAAAATCAAGGCCATCGAGAGAATGGAGGTACCTAGCCGACTGCTGGATGTGCAGAAGTTCACCGGCTGCTTGGCGTCCATCAGCCGATTCCTCAGTCGGCTGGGCGAGAAAGCTCTCCCCTTATACCAACTCGTGAAGAAGACCACTTTTTTCGAGTGGAACCATAAGGAGGACGAAGCTTTCCACCAGTTGAAGAAGATGCTGACTACTCCACCCGTCCTGGCGGCTCCGACTCCCAAGGAACCTATGCTCCTGTACATCGCCGCCACCAGCCGAGTAGTCAGCACAGTCATTGTAGTAGAGCGCAAGGAGGAAGGCAAGGCGCTACCGGTCCAGAGACCAGTATATTACCTGAGCGAGGTACTATCGACCTCCAAGCAGAATTACCCCCACTACCAGAAGATGTGCTATGGCGTGGACTTTGCTGCCAAGAAATTGAAGCCTTACTTTCAAGAGCATCCAATCACAGTGGTCTGCACGGCTCCACTTGCCGAGATCATCGGTAGCCGAGATGCCTCTGGTCGAGTGGCCAAGTGGGCCATAGAGCTGGCTCCTTACACCATCTACTACCAGCCCCGCACCGCTATCAAATCACAAGCACTGGCCAACTTCCTCGTTGACTGGGCCGAGACCCAGTACCTGCCTCCAGCGCCAGACTCCACCCATTGGCGGATGCACTTCAACGGCTCCAAGATGCGCACCGGCTTGGGAGCCGACGTCGTCCTCACCTCTCCCAAAGGCGACAAGCTCAAATATACACTGCAAATCCATTTTGCCGCCTCCAACAACGTGGCCGAGTACGAGGCGCTCATTCACGGGCTCCGGCTTGCCAAAGAACTTGGCATCCACCGGATCTTGTGTTATGGCGACTCAGACTTAGTGGTCCAGCAGTCATCTGGCTACTAGGATGCAAAAGATGCAAACATGGCGAGCTACCGTTTCCTTGTGTAGCAACTTAGCGGGTATTTCGAAGGGTGCGAGTTCCTCCATGTGCCAAGAAACGACAACGACCAAGCAGACGCTTTGGCACGAATCGGCTCTACCCGCCAAGCAATACCATATGGCGTCGCCCTTCAACGCCTCCTCAAGCCGTCTGTCAAGCCTTCACCAGAATCAGACTCCATTTTTGTGCCGGCTCCTCCCGAAGACGGCGGATCTGACTCCAGAGCTCCGGCAGTCGGAACGGGGACTTTGGCGGGCGACTCCAAAGCTGCCATAGTCGAGCCCGGCTTGGGGACTGCGGTGACGGACTCGAAGATTCCAGAACTCGGCCCAAGAACCGCGCCAGTCGGCCTGGGGACTTCATCAGCCCAACAAGCGGCTGTTGACTCCAGCCCACCGCCTCCCAGCCCAGCCGCCCTCATCCAAGTCACAGTTCTGGTAGTCGAAGAAATAGCAGCACCCTCATGGGCCCAGCCCATCCTCAAATTCCTGGTGAACCAAGAGCTACCAACTGATGAGACCTCAGTTCGGCAAGTACAACGCCGGGTGGCAGCCTATACAATAATCAATAGAGAGCTGGTCAGGCGGAGCGTCACTGGTGTCTACCAGCGCTGCGAAGAGCCAGAGCAAGGCCAGGCGATCCTCAAAGACATCCATCAAGGCGAATGCGACCAGCATGCGGCTTCAAGAGCACTCGTCACCAAAGCTTTTTGGCACGGTTTCTTTTGGCCAACTGCCTTGGAAGAGGCCAAGGAGTTGGTCCAAAAATGCAAAGGGTGGCAGAAGTTCAGCTCCAAGCCGCACCAGCCGGCTTCCGCGCTCAAGACCATCCCCATTGCTTGGCCTTTCACAGTTTGGGGTCTAGACATGGTGGGACCATTCAAGACAGCACGAGGTGGTCTAACTCACCTACTTGTGGCAGTGGACAAGTTCACCAAGTGGGTGGAAGTGAAGCCAATTAAGAAATTGAATGGTCCGACTGCCGTGACCTTCATCACCGATATCACAATCCGGTACGGCATACCACACAGCATCATCATCGACAACGGCACAATTTTTGCCAAAGGCGCCTTGGCCCGTTTCTGCGCAACACAGGGCATCCGACTGGACCTAGCATCCGTCGCCCACCCGCAGTCAAACGGCCAAGTGGAGCGAGCAAACGGCCTCACCCTGTCCGACATCAAGCCTCGGTTGATCGAGCCTCTGGAGCGCTCGGCTGGCTGCTGGCTCGACGAGCTGCCAGCCATCCTCTGGAGTCTGCGCACGACTCCAAACAAGTCAACCAGCTTCACGCCCTTCTTCCTTGTCTATGGTGCCGAAGCCGTCATCCCAACGGACATAGAGTTCGACTCCCCACGAGTCACCATGTACACCAAGGAGGAAGCAGAAGAAGCACGACAAGACGATGTCGATTTACTGGAAGAGGGCCGGCTGTTGGCACTCAGCCGGTCCAGCATCTACAAACAGAGCCTGCGCCGATACCACAATAGGAAGGTCAGGCCAAGATCTTTCCAAGAAGGCGACCTTGTGCTCCGACTGATCTAGCGAACAGCCGGCCAGCACAAGCTGTCGCCGCCTTGGGAAGGCCCTTTCATCATCAGCAAAGTACTAGGTAACAAGTCCTACTACCTGATTGACGCTCAGAAGCCCCGAGCGCGCAAGAGGGACGACTCCGGCAAGGAGACAGAGCGGCCATGGAATGCAAATCTTCTTCGAAGATTTTACAGTTGATGCAGTATGTACCATGCTACCTTTGTATTAAAGTACCAAGACTTCGGGGCCCCCGAGATAAGATCGAGGACTGCCCTCTTTTGTCTATATGATAAAATTATGCCTACAAGTATGTTACTCTTTGTCATGCCGCTTGGCACCGGGCTCGACAAGTTAGCCCGGGGACTTGCCACCTTGCACTATGAAATGCTTCCTGCAGCCGGACAAGTAGTGTGTAACACCTAAGCCGTCTTCTGTCAGAAGCCACAGATCGCAGAGCGACTGTACGATGGGCAGAGGTAAGGTAGAATGGGTGCTCGCACGAAAAATGACTAAGGACTCAAATCATAAAACATAGCTCAAGACGGCTTCCAGCCTTTCTCGCAAACCGACTCCTGGACAGTCGGATTGTCGTTTTCTATCCAACTTGCTCAAACAATCTTGAAATCGGCTAAAGTACTTGCCTTCCCAAAGTAGCCTAGCACTTGATCCAGCAACAGTCCGCAGAGCGGCTGTCCGATTGGCAAGACATGCAACTAAGAGAAAGCGGCAAAGGAAAACATCGAAAAGAACAATGAGCAAGAAAAGATAGATATATATACATAACATAGGCCCTTGGCCGAATTGTCGAGTAGAGGTTCAAAATACACCCCGCGGGTGGAATTGTGCGAATTAACAAGTTCTTCAAAAGACTACTGAAGCAGATAAAACAAAAGACACAGCGGCAGCTTAGGAGGTGGCAGACGGATTCGGGGGGTCGGAGGAGGCGCCAGCATCAGGCGTCGGGGAGGTCGGCCGTCTAGTCTCGGCTTGATCACCTCCAGCAGCAGTCGGGTCGGTCGCACGCGGCTCGTTGCTGGAGGCGCGGTCGGGCTGAGGCTGGCCGTCTGCTTCGTCTTCTGGTGCCTCCGCCTCGCCCTCATCCTCCACCTCCTCCTCCTCCTCGACGCTGGAACCAATCACCTCCGTCGAGTCTTCGCTGTAGTCTGGGTTCATCCCAAACCACTCTGGCGGTACCACCTCGCCGTCTTCAGACCGCTCGGGGACGAAGATGCTCGTGTCGGTGTACTCGGCGATCGCTGCAGCACGCTTGACGAGGGCGTCTTCCGCAGCCGCCAGCTCCGGCTGGGCCTCTGACCGCAGCGTGGCCAACCGGTCTAGATCCAGCCCCGGGTACCACGCCTTGATGAACTCCAAGGCCCGGCGCGCTCCAGCCTGGGCCGAAGAGCCCTCCCAGGCCTCGAGGCGACCAGCCGCGACCTCCAACCAGTTGGCCGTCAGGCTGGGGGTGCATGGAGCCTGCATATCCGGCCAAAGGGCGGAAATCGCCTGGGCGCACACGCGCTGAAGCCGGCGCAGCATCCGGTGAGCCGGACGGAGGCGAGACTCGATGCTCAAGATGTGCTCATCAAGAGTTCGAGGGGCATCAGCGGCGATCCCCGTGCCCTCCGCCCTCCGACTTTCACGATCGGCCTCGATGGCTTGGATAGCGGCCTGCGACTGCCCAGGGAAGCAGTCTGCAAAAGACACGAAGAAACGAAAAAGCAAGTCAAAAACCAGGAGTCGGCACGATCCAAGTCGGCAGCTCGAAGAAAGAAAGTAAAGAGACTCACCATCAACAATGTCTTCAATCTCGTGGTAGCCGGAGGACAGCAGCGCCTCCTTGTCAGACCAGGAGGAGCTCTCGCTCGCGAACTCGGCCAAGAGGGCGGTTTCCGTCTCCTCCGCCAACTGAGTGGCCAGCAGATCACGCTCTGTGGCGAGCATGCTGCACTCCTCCCCTTTGGCGAGCAGGGCGGAGTTGGCTTCGCTCAACTGCTGTTGAAGTGCAGCATTGGCTCCTGAAGGAAAGGAAGAAAGACAATAGTCGTTAATAAAGCAGGTCGCTGGGGAGATCCGGCCCGACTGCTCACCAGTCGGCCCGAATCTCGGGGACTACAGCCCGCGGGTGCGCTGGCGCGCCCCCGCAGAGAAGAAAAAAGAGGGAAGGACTTACTCCGGCTCTCCGCCAAGTCGGCGGTCCGCTTGCCCAGCTCTTCAACATTGCTGTTGAAGGCAGTGACGCGGAGGTTGTGGTAATCCTGCAACAAGCATCTCACACAAAGTTAGTACCCAGAAGTTCATCAATTGGAGTTCCGGGCTGCCTGCTCAGCAGCCGGCCCGAAACTCGGGGACTACACCCAGTGGGTGCGCTGGCGCGCCCCCACAGAGAGGAACAAGAAAAACAAAGGCCCAAAGAAAACATACCCGGATGGCTGCCCGCGACGCTAAGAACGCCTTCGTGCAACTCTGGAGGGCGTCGCCCTCAGCGCGGAGCTTCGCCTAGACGTCCAGGAGCGCCCGGTTCAGCGGCCCTGTGCCGCCTCCTCGCACCCAACCAACAGGTGCGGCGCTCGTCACTTCGGCGTCTGAAGCCGCCGAGCTGGCGGTGCCGGCTTCCTGGGGGCGGGGTGCCGAAGTCGCCTTCTCCAGACGACGGCGCGCTGGCGAGCCGACCTGGAGGAGCAGCCTCGCCACGGCCTCGTCTTCGGTTGGCGGCACCAGTTGGTCCGCTGGCTACTCGCCCTGCACGCCTTCAGACAGCGGCAGAGGCGGCGGCAGAACGTTCGCGCCCGGAGTAGAGGGCTCGCCGCCTTCACTCTCCTCGACGAGGTTCTCCCCGCCGGCTTCTCCAGTCTGCCCCGTGAACTCTGGGGGCGGCGGTGCAGAGTTCAACGGGGTAACAAGCAAGGCCGACTGGCGGCGTGCGGCTTCCACAGCCTGCTGCTTCGCCACAGCGGCGGCCGAAGCCGCCGCTAGTTTTCTCTTAGCGGAGGCCTCCACCCTGTCGGCCTCCGCCTTCTCCAGGCGAAGGGCTTCGTCTTCATTGTGCTTCTCCTGCGCATTCCGCTCCGTCGCCTCCCAGACGTCGGCTACGGGGTCTATCCGCTGAGTGGTGGCGGGCTTCTCCGCTGACCCCATGACGGAGGCAGCGGCGACCCGCTCAAGAGAGAGGGGAGCCCTGAAGAAAGAGGGGCGAGCAGATACTCAGACAAAATACGAAGAAAGAATAAACTTTGAAGACAAAATACTTACGCAGAGACCAACAACGGCTTCTTCACTTCCTTACGGAAGCGGATGGCCTTCGCGCCGCCTCGTCCCGCCGGGTCGATGCAGCCGAGCCCTTGGGCTTCTTCGGCCGGCTGCCGAACAAAGTCGGTGCAGCCCGGCGCTTCTGCCCGCCACCTGGAGCGCCCGACGCGGCAGAAGAGCCTGCGCCCGGCTGGCTGGCTCCTGGCCGATGGCGAGGGGCGACTCCTCCCTCGGCGTCGTCTTCGGGCCAGTCGGCGAAGGTAGCCGAGGGCCTGAAGTCGCCTGTCGTCCCTCCTCCTCCCTCGGCGTCGTCTTCCAGAGCTGCTGCCCCCAGACCGGGGTCGTCGACATCACTCTCCTCCCGGTCGGTGATGAACTCACGGGCCGGCCCCGAGGTGCCGGCTGGTGGGTGAAGAAGGGGATTCTAACCGAAGCCGACTGATCAGAACAAAACTTGGCAAGAAGAAAACCATCCAAAGAAAGAAAAGAAAGGCGACTCACCACGGGCGGGGGGTTGGCGCGGGAGTATGGATCCTTGTCGAATCGCCAGTTCCCCGGTAGCCTACTCTCCAAGAGGTAGTTCACCATAAGGGCCACCTCTCCATGAGGCATGTCCTTGGTGCACATCCGACTCGGGTCACGGCCCCCGCTCATCTGGCATATCAGGTGAGGGCGGCCTTGGAGTGGGAGAACTCGGCGCGAGACGAAGGCGGCCAGCAGGTCCGGACCAGTCAGACCCTCCGACTGCGTCAGCACTCAGAGTCGCGTGATGGCGCCGGCTCCCGCAGGCGTCAGCGACCTGGCCCGGTACGACCAGTTGGGCAGTCTGCCAGCCGGCGGGCCAGCTTTGAAGGCCGGCAGATTGACCCAGTCGCCCCTCGTGGCAACGTTCCTGACATAGAAGTAGGACCGCTGCCACATCTTCACCGACTTCAACAGCGAGATGGAGGGGAAGTGGTTGTCGGCTCCTGTCCTTCGCACGGCGATGAAGGCGCCGCACTGAGCTGGCACGCCCGCGGCCTGGGTGCCGAGCTTGGAGAGGAAGAACTCCCCCCAGAGCTCGAGGGTGGGGAGGACTCCGAGGAAGCCTTCACACAGAGCCACGAAGGCGGACAGCAGCACCACTGTGTTGGGGGTGAGGTGGTGCGGCTGGAGGCCGTAAAACTCCATGAACGACCGGAAGAAGCTGCTCGACGGCAGCCCCAGCCCGCGCAGGCAGTGCGAGCGGAAGATGACCCGCTCTCCCTCCTGCGGGGCGGGGGAAATCTCCCCCTCCGGCGCGAGACGCACCTGCACGCGGTCCTCGCCGGGAAGCCGACGGGTCCGGCGGAGGAACTCGATGTGGTTTTCATGGACTTTGGAACCGTCCCAGGTGCCGGAGCGCACCGAGGGAGGCGCGGCCGCAGAGGAAGAGCTCATCGCGAGCTGTCGCCGCGCTGATCGCCGGAGCTTGGGCGTGCGGTAGAACGAAGAAGAGAAGAGAAAGCAGGAGAGCGAGGAGCTGCCAGGAGGAAGAAAGCAAGGGGTAGTGGGAAGGAGGGGCGCGCGTGCCCCCCTCTTCCCCCTACTTATAGCCCCGTGGGCTACGAAGCCGAGGGGGCGGACGTGGGGATTTACTGTGCCCGCAACCCCACGCCCCCCACTATCCATGTAAAGTTACTGCATGCAGTAACTCCACGGGAATCCCAACCGTCCACCGGGCCGTAGCGAATCCGCTCGGGCGCCAAGGCGCGGTAGTGGCGGGCCCCACCTACGGGCCTGTCCCGTCGCGGGCGTGGGCTGGCAGGATGGCCTGGGCACGTGCCCTCATGTGACATGCCGAGAACGGGCAGCGGCCTGGAAGCTTAGCTAGCACGCCACCTGAAATCCCACCAAGACGTTCGAACTACTGAGCAAGTCGGAATTGAGTGAGTCCGAGTTGGGCGAGTCCGACTCCTTCTAGTCGGCCGGCAGAAGTCAATCAAGACCGTGTGTTGAGCACCCGGAAGGAGAAACTACGGAGGCTTCTCGGCCGATCGTCCGCGGCGCCTCACCAGCTTCGGGGACTACTGTCGGAATAATGGGCCACGGGTAGGCCAACCCGAGGCCCATAACCTTTCAAGACATCGGGGCAGGCTGCGCCCCTCAAGACCACAGGGCGAAGAGCCGCCTCCTGGGGAGTCTACGGCAAGGCGGCCGACTGCCCGCTCGCGGCCGAGTCCCAGGGGCGGCTTCTAGAGAAGCCGACTTCGGGGAGTCGGCCGGCGAGTCCAACAAACCGTGACCACATCGAAGGGGACGGGGCAGGGGCGTGGCTACAGTGAAGCCCACTTCTCGCCCCTTACCAAGGGCAGGCATGGCTACAACATGCCGTACTTGGGAAGATCTCCCCGCGGCGTGGCACTATTGCCCGGCCGGCCCTGACATCAGCACCACTGTACCGGGTCCTGCGCCCATGACGGCTTGTCTATACGGCCTGGGGGCGGCGGGGCCCACCAGTCAGCGAGACCTTGGGAGACGGCGGAAGAACCGCCAGTCGGACCCGTCGGGAGTAAGCCCGGGGGAGTCGGCCGAGCCCTCCCCCGGGGCCCACGCGCCATTAATCAACAAGAGATGGGGAGTGGCCACAGTGATCGCCCGCCAGGCGGCGGGGCTGTTGCCACGACCCCATGACCAAGCCTGCGTCATCAGGAGCACGACTACAGTAATCAGCAGCCGGCAAGACCCGCCCGTGGCGGACGCGGCATGTCGGCTCCGTACCAGACCAGTCGGCGGGCCCCCGCAGTCAACGGAGAAGTCGGAGGTCAGAGGCACTGACGGCTGGGCCCGTGCCCAGTCTAATTACCATTGTACCCCTGGTGGTAGGCCTATATAAACCCCCCGGGGCACCCATGCAAAGGGTTGGATCCCGGTAGTTCTACACCATACCAGATAGAAGGAGAGAGATGGCCTTGCCCTCTCCTACCACCCAAACAGCTCAAGGAGCAACCTTGTAAACACTTGGCCATAGTGATCATGCGGAGACCCCGCAGAGCAGCAGTAGGGGTGTTATCTCCCCGGAGAGCCCTAAAGCTTGGTAAGATTCGCCGGCATGCATGTCTTCGCCTCATCCCGTTTCCAGGCACCGGCGACGTTCTACTCGCCCCCACCATGATAAGCCAACCGTTGGCATATGTCGCACCAAACCCTCGACATCCCGTGTCCAGAAGGGACTTTCCTTGGCGTGGAAGGCAAGCTTGGCAATACGGATATGCAGATCTCCTACCATTGTAACCAACTTTGTGTAACCCTAACCCTCTCCGGTGTCTATATAAGCCGGAGGGTTTTAGTCCGTAGGACAACATATAGAACAACAATCATACAATAGGCTAGCTTCTAGGGTTTAGCCTCTCCGATCTCGTGGTAGATCTACTCTTGTACTACCCATATCATCAATATTAATCAAGCAAGACGCAGGGTTTTACCTCCATCGAGAGGGCCCGAACCTCGGTAAAACTTCGTGTCCCTTGCCTCCTGTACCATCCGGCCTAGACGCACAGTTCGGGACCCCCTACCCAAGTTCTGCCTGTTTTGACACCGACACTAACCCTCTCCGGTGTTTATGTAAAACGGAGGGTTTTAGTCCATAGGACAACATACAGAACAACAATCGTACCATAGGCTAGCTTCTAGGGTTTAGCCTCTCTGATCTTGTGGTAGATCTACTCTTGTACTACCCATATCATCAATATTAATCAAGCATGACGTAGGGTTTTACCTCCATCGAGAGGGCCTGAACCTGTGTAAAACTTCGTGTCCCTTGCCTCCTGTTACCATCCGACCTAGACGCACAGTTCGGGACCCCCTACCCGAGATCCGCCGGTTTTGACACCGACAGATACCAATTGATTGATTACGATTAGATCGAGTTGTCACCCTTCTGCTGTCATTGTTGGGGTGGGGGGGGGAGGGAGAGAAAGACATATCGAGAGTGTGTGCGGTAGGCACAGAGGCACAACTATCGCCTGTGTGTCTGTGTGTGTGTGTGTTTGAAAGAGGGGTAGATAGATTACTATCAAGATTGAGGTGCCACCCCACTCCTTCGGTGTCAGGTAGTGTGTGTGTGTGTATGTGTGTTTGAGAGAGAAGCCAGTTGATAGATTAGTATCAAGATCGAGGTGCCACCCTACTCCTTCGGTGTTGGGAAATGTGTGTGTGTGGTTGTGTGGGTGTGGGTGTGTGTGTCGGGGGGGGGGGGTAGTGACACTCACATATCCCTACTCTTATAAAAAACAGAGTTGGTGATGATGGTGTTCCTACCATCCTGCAACATAGGCCATCCGATTTATACCCGATGGATAGGAAGAAACTGTGGCAATTTTGCAAAAAGATACCCACACCCCTCTCCGCATTTTCAAATAACGCATTCCCTCGTTCATCCTTTTCTCCCACAAGATAAACTACTCATACAAATGTATCTTGATGTTCGGTGCAACGCTCGGCATCTTGCTAGTAGGGAGAAGGAGTTTGTGTGACACATATCTGGCTATATTAAGGGATAGGTACATAGCAGTTGTGCGAGGCATACTTAAAGAATCACGAAGATAAACAAAATTGTGTGCATGCAAGTGCCGGAAAAAATGAAGCGAGAAACAATGTGTGTGTGTGTGAGAGAGAGAGAGAGAGGGAGAGAGAGAGCGAAATCTCAAAACAAAAGGTGCTCTGCTGGAATCCCATTATATGTATTCATATGGTTCTGGAACTCGAGTTAACCTTAGGCATATGTGTGAGAGACGTTATTATACTTTGAGATAATAGTGGCTGTGGGTGGACGGAATTAAAGGGGTGGGCGTGTTCGACAAAGAGAGCGTGTGTGTTTTTCTGTGAGAGACTTGTAGGACGGGGTATAAAGATGAATTCTAACCTTGATGGAGGGAGATAAATACATGAAGTGCGCGTGTGTGATTCCAATGCCCGCAGGGAAATGAGATATGTATGCGTGTGAGAGAGATTGCACAATTCATTAACGTATCACTATCTACGATCATGGACGTGCATCGCTTGAACATAAATCAGTATCTACTTCGTATCGTGGCCAAAGGTACTATATCGATTCAATGCTATAAAGATTGGACACTCACGTATCACATTTTTTTCTATTTAAATAAACCTTTTCAGTTGTGCATGCCAAAGTTACAGTGATGTTTCTTCAAACAACCAATGTAGCTATCATGTACATCCACTATTGTTACTCTTGCATTCAAAATCATTAGTCTTGGATGATTTAAGGTTCTATTATGAAGTAATATATCTAATATTCATATATGAATTCAACAGGTACGCAATTTATGAAATGGAGGCTATGTAATCATATGAGGTAACACTTTTAAGTAGCGGACTACAATATCCATTTCTTTTTGTGCGCCTCTACACTAACACGTCAATGCATTATGTTTAAAGTAAATAACGAGTTGCACTAAATTATCTATTTACACGAGAAATACATAGGCTGAGCGTTTGATCCATTTTTTTGTGAACACGCCACTACACCCGTACGATTGGCCGCGCCCGTGTGAACGTCCAAGTTATCGGCGCATCATCCCGAGTTATTGTCTTTTTTTCTGGGGTGGACTTCACACCAGTTATTAACTGCTGATGCGTGCCCCCGTGAACTCAGTCTCGCATGACCTTCCCGCTAGCACGGTCCAAAATTAGTTGAAACCGGATACAAACGATCCCGCGGGCGGCAAAATCTCCCGCCTCCTTCTAAAATTTCTGCCACCTTAGTCTTTAGCATGCGAAATTCCCCTTTTGTCCTTGGTGCACGGAAACCAATAGTTACAATACCACCCTCATCTACATAATAGGCCGGGGTTGCTTTGGTAACTTCCGGTTCCCCCCACTACACGACACCCCCATTTCCTCTCCCCCTCCCGCAAAAAACACTAACTCCACAGCACCAGAGCATCTCACATCACGCCGTCTGTACTTCATCGGCCTTTCTCCCCTCCCCTCTCGAAACCCTAGACTGCTCATCCACCGGCGTACCAGAGCCCATTCACTGCCAGCGGCGTCCACCTCGCCGGATCTGCTTCTACGGCCGCATCTAACCCTCCCACCTCCCCTAGAAACAAGTAGACTGCTCATCCACCACTGTACCATAGCCCATTCAATGCCGGCCTTGTCCACGGTGCCGGATCTGCTTGATCGGTACTCTCGTCAACCGCAGCGCATCTGCAGCGGCTCATTCGTACTCCCCACCGGAGACGCTTCGTCCACCGCCCCCCGGAGCCGCCCCACCGCCGCCCCCGTCGACGGCCTCTGATCCTCTTCGCGACACCTTCCTCAACCCTACCGGAGCCGCTTCACCGACACCATCATCAACCCCATCGGAGTAGCTTCACTTATACCATTTTCAACCCTATCGGGGCCGCTTTGCCAACTCACAAGTCCACGGCCTCAGATCCGCTTCCTCGCACCCTCATCCAACCTACCGAAGCAGCTTCTGACGCCCCGTCCACGGCCGCAGATCCGCATAGTCGACACCATCCTTAACCCAACCACTTCGCCCACACCGTAGTCCACCCTACCAGAGCAGCTTCACCTACGCCCTCGTCCACGGCCACAGATCCGCTTCGCGCACACCATAGTCTACCCTACCGGAGCCGCTCCACAAACACCCTACTCCGCGGTTCTAGATCTCCTGACCGGACCCCGACAACCAGCGCAATGTCATCACCCTTGAAGTTTCTAACCTGATTCCCACCGTCTGGCAAGATGCCAAGCACCCGCCACGGCCTAGGTACTTGTCACCTTTAAACCCGTCCAGCATCACCTGCCCGATGTACTTCAAATATACTAATAGGTCGCTGTTACCTGTTATGCAGCTGGCAAAAACTACAAGGACAATATTTCTTCTGGATCTAACAGCTTGGCCAACCAAGATCCTGGTCCGAGGCATTGCTATGATCTTGTAAGCGTCTCTCTCTCTCTCTCTCTCTCTCTCTCTCTCTTGTATTGTTCTGTGCCTCTAGCATGCTTCGCTAGGATTTTAGACCAGTAATCCCTTTGTGCAGACAATGATTTCTACTACTGGCTGCTAAATTAGATATGTAGATGTCATACATGATATTACCTCGTACCTCCGTTCCTAAATATATGTCTTTCTAGAGATTCCACAATAGGCTACATACGGAGCAAAATGAGTGAATCTACACTCGAAAATGCATCTATATACATTTGTATGTGGTCCATACTAGAATCTCTACATAGACATATATTTAGGAACAGAGGAAGTACATTACACAAAATTGTAGGTGGCATGTAGGAATTCCAGTACACTACATTAGGCTCCCTTAGAGTGCCTGCTAGTCCAGCATACAGAGTCATGGGTAGTTTATGCTACACACACAATCATTAATTGGTGGTTTATATATGCGCAAGGGATATACAATGTATTATCATGTAGAGATGTCTGAAATTAGCCATGTCAACTTGCAGATAGGGTTACACAATGAAAAAGTACAAGATGTATGTGGCAATTTCATGGAACATCGAAAAAAGGAGAGCCAGCGGTGAGCCTATACACTGTGCTATGGTACGTCACTCCTCCATTGCAATCATCGTGACATGTTATTTGTATGTCAGTTCTATTGGCCAAGTTTCTTAGGGACAGTTATTACGAGTTATCCTAAGAAAATAAGCACCTGTGAATATTAGCTCCATGTAATAAGCCAACCAGTTCTTTTCATTGCATTTTTAGCTTATCTTTGGTATGATCAATGAAAAGTCTAGATTGCATTATATTTTTATCATTTTGCTGCCCCTATGAAAATTAATTTGACTTGCAAACATCACAAATTGGACCCAGTGCAGTAATTAATATGATAGGAAAACAGACCTTCAGTATTTGCTCAAAATGCAAATACAAAGATACCATCTACTTGGCACAATCTACTTTGGTCAATGTTTTCCATAGAGATCCCATTGCCTAATTTAAACAAAAATGCATGACCCACATTTAAATGAAGAACAATTATTTATTGAAATTCGATGGTCCAAGTGGCTGGTTATTATCATATAGCAGCACCACCTGAAAGCATCATATAGCAGCAGCAGCTCAGAGCAACTCATTATACAGCAGCAGCAGCAGTTTGCAATTCATCATATGCCAGCAGCAGTTCATAGCAATTCATCATATAGCAGCAGCAGGAGCAGCTCATAGCAATTCATCATAGAGCAGCAGCATGAGCAGCTCATAGCAATTCATCATATAGCAGCAGCAGGAGCAGCTCATAGCAATTCATCATATAGCATCAACAGGAGCAGCTCATAGCAAATTCATCATTTTGCAGCAGTAGGAGCCTTATAGCAACTCATCATATAGCAGCAGCAGCTCATAGCAATTCATCATATAGTAGCAGCAGCTCATAGCAATTCACCATATAGCAGCAACTCATAGCAATTCATCATATAGCAGCAGCAGGAGCAGCTCATAGCAATGCATCATATAGCAGCAGCAGAAGCGGCTCATAGAAATTCATCGTATAGTGGATCAGAATGAAAATTTGGCAAAAAATCAGAGGAGATCCTCACCTTGTTGGATGAGCTCATCCTTCAACAGCAGCTCAAGGCCACGGCCTGGGAGGTGGGGAGGGGGAATAAGGTGCCTTCTTCCGTAGTGTGGCATCAGCCGTAGTTGTGCAGCGCCTACCGGAGTAGTGCGTTGGACGAACCACAGTGGAGCAGCTGCTGGAGACCATGAGAATGAGGGGCGGGACCAGAGGGAGGAGCAGCCAGGGAGATTTACCCCTACCCGCCGGCCATGTAGCCTAGCAGGATAGAGCATCGTCAAGGACCAGGCTAGATGGGACCAGTGGCGACGGCTTGCTGGAGGAACCCTAGTGCTGCAGGCAGGGTATCAAGGTAGAGGGAAAGGGGAGAGGAGATGCAAGCGTGCAGGAAAATGAACGCTTGCGTGTTTATTTTTACTTGAGGGTGAGGTGTGAAGCGAGCTTCCCTTCAATTTTTAGTGAGGTTCTACCCGAAACACCCCCCTCCAAAGCGAAATTAGTTAAGCCCAAGCCCATAACTCAAAAATGACTTCTTTACATCTTTTATGGCTTATTTTGAAAATAAGCCCTGAAAAGGCGGAATAGAACTAGGCCCTTAACCTGCAATTTAATTGTGCGTGGAATGATGAATCACTCCTGCCTGCTATAGCATTTAGGCATCATCATACATGGCATAATGATACGTCTCCAATGTATCTATAATTTTTGATTGCTCCATGCTATATTATCTAATGTTTTGGATGCTTATGGGCTTTATTATACTCTTTTATATCATTTTTTCGGACTAACCTATTAACCCAGAGCCCAGTGCCAGTTTCTGTTTTTTTACCTAGGGTTTCAAAGAAAAGGAAAATCAAACGGAGTCCAATTGACATGAAACTTCACGGAACCCATTTTTGGAAGGAAAGAAGCCCAGAAGACTTGAAGTGCATGTAAGGGAAGCTTTGAGGAGGCCACGAGGTAGGGGGGCGCACCCACCCCCCCTAGGCGTGCCCTCCACCCTCGTAGGCCCCTCGTGGCTCCCCTGACGTACTTCTTCCGCCTATATATCTCCATATACCCTAAAAACATCGAGGAGCACAATAGATCGGGAGTTCCGCCGCCAGAAGCCTCCATAGCCACCGAAAGCCAATCTAGACCCGTTCCGGCACCCTGTCGGAGGGGGCAATCCCTCTCCGGTGGCCATCTTTATCATCCAGGTGCTCTCCTTGACGAGGAGGGAGTAGTTCTCCCTCGGGGCTGAGGGTATGTACCAGTAGCTATGTGTTTGATCTCTCTCTCTCTCTCTCGTGTTCTTGAGATGGCACGATCTTGATGTATCGCAAGCTTTGCTATTATAGTTGGATCTTATGTTTCTTCTCCCCCTCTACTCTCTTGTAATGGATTGAGTTTTCCCCTTGAAGTAATATTATCGGATTGAGTCTTTAAAGATTTGAGAACACTTGATGTATGTCTTGCCGTGCGTATCTGTGGTGACAATGGGATATCACATGATTCACTTGATGTATGTTTTGGTGATCAACTTGCGGGTTCCACCCATGAACCTATGCATAGGGGTTGGCACACGTTTTCATCGTGATTCTCCGGTAGAAACTTTGGGGCACTCTTTGAGGTTCTATGTGTTGGTTGAATAGATGAATCTGAGATTGTGTGATGCATATCGTATAATCATGCCCACGGATACTTGAGGTGACATTGGAGTATCTAGGAGACATTAGGGTTTTGATTGATTTGTGTCTTAAGGTGTTATTCTAGTACGAACTCTAGGGTTGTTTGTGACACTTATAGGAATAGCCCAACGGATTGATTGGAAAGAATAACTTTGAGGTGGTTTCGTACCCTACCATAATCTCTTCGTTTGTTCTCCGCTATTAGTGACTTTGGAGTGACTCTTTGTTGCATGTTGAGGGATAGTTATGTGATCCAATCATGTTATTATTGTTGAGGGAACTTACACTAGCGAAAGTATGAACCCTAGGCCTTGTTTGAATGCATTGCAATACCGTTTACACTCACTTTTATCATTAGTTACCTTGCTGTTTTATAATTTCAGATTACAAATACCTTTATCTACTATCCATATACCACTTGTATCACCATCTCTTCGCCGAACTAGTGCACCTATACAATTTACCACTGTATTGGGTGTGTTGGGGACACAAGAGACTCTTTGTTCTTTGGTTGCAGGGTTGCTTGAGAGAGACCATCTTCATCCTACGCCTCCTATGGATTGATAAACCTTAGGTCATCCACTTGAGGGAAATTTGCTACTATCCTACAAACCTCTGCACTTGGAGGCCCAACAACGTCTACAAGAAGAAGGTTGTGTAGTAGAAATCAAACCATTTTCTGGCGCCGTTGCCGGGGAGGTGAGTGCTTGAAGGTATATCTTTAGATCTTGCAATCGAGTCTTTTAGTTTCTTGTTTTAGCACTAGTTTACTTTATAAAAGAAGACTAAAAAAATATGGAATTGAGTTTGTCTCATACGCTTCATCTTTTTAAAATCTTTCATGAGTATGATGGAAAGGAAAATTGTGCTCAAGTGCTAGAGGAAGAAGTCTATAAAATATTTGGCACTAAATCTTTGAATGATGAGCATGATTGCAATGTTGTTAGTACGAATACTTTGAATATCCAGGATACTAATGATGATTGCACTAGTGATGATGTCTCCTATAAATATGTCAATTTTTGTGGAGTACATTGGGTTTGTACGAACACACCAAATAGGGAAGATAGATATTGCAAGAGGCATAAGTACTTAGAAACTAAATTGTTGCAAGAAAGGCTAGATGCTTGTGCTGAAAATTTAAATTTTCTTGGCCGTACTTGTGGACTTTGCAATGAAAGTGGTCATTTAGCTATCCGATGCAAATTGTTTCATGATCTAATCGTGTCCAAAAATTGTGATGACTTGATTTCCCTTGCACACTATAATGAACTTAGTTTGCTTATGGGCTATGAAGAAATGAAACATATAACTAACTATCTTTCGGAATTTGCCCGTTATAAATTTCTTGGTTTTGATCTAGAGAAAATTTATATGTATTGTGCGGTGAATTGTATTGAAAATCCTTATATTGCCAATTACATAAAGAAAAGAAAACAAATAGAAGATGAAGAGAATACTAATGAAAGGGAAGAGACTTCCCAATATCCTCCTATTATTTCTTATGATGATTCAGATAACAAGGAGGAGCCTCCTGTTCAACCAGTCCCGTTAATAAGGAGCTCCAAAAAGAGGATTGAACCCACACATGATGTGGTGAAGAAGAATAAAAGAAAAAGGAAGAGAGGTAAGAAGTTATCTCTCCCAAATAGTGATGCTCCTATTACTATTGTGCCTCATGAAAATATAATTGTGGAAGATAATGATACTTCTTATGATCTTGAGAATCTTTTTGGCACTTGCTTGGAAGAATATGATAATTGCTATACTATTGGTGCTATCCATACTATTGATGATGAAAGTGATTATGCTTATGATACGAAAAGGCCCAAGCTTGGGGATGCTATGTTTGATGAAGATAATGTTTTTGAGAATATATTTGCTGCAATTAATGTTAGTCCCAAGCTTGGGGAAGCTATGATTAATGAAGATGATATTTTTAGTCTCCCAAGTTTTGATATGCAAATTTATAATGATGATAGCATGCCTCGTACTTATGATGATTATTGTGATGATACTTATGCTATAAAAACTAGTGAGTATTATATTTATAAAACTTGTCATGATTATGGTTACCCCTTTCCTGAACATTACACTTCTAATGTGGAAACAATTTATAGTATCCAAGTCTCTTATGATACTCCCACTATCCCGAATGAGAAGGATTTTGCTTATGTGGAGAGTAATAAAATTTCTATGCTTGTAGATCATGAAAAGAATGCTTTAGGTGCTGGTTATATTGTTTAATTAATTCATGATACTACTGAAAATTATTATGAGGGAGGAACATATGCTTGTAGGAATTGCAGCAATACCAAGTTCCCTCTCTATGTGCTTAAAATTTTGAAGTTATGCTTGTTTTACCTTCCTATGCAAGTTGATTCTTGTTCCCACAAGTTGTTTGCTCGCAAAATCCCCTATGCATAGGAAGTGGGTTAGACTTAAATGTTCTGGTCATATTCTTCAAGATGCTCTCTTTATGTTACAATTCTTATCTTTTATGTGAGCATCGTTGAAATCATCATGCCTAGCTAGGGCGTTAAACGATATCTCTTGTTGGGAGGCAACCCAACTTTATTTTTGTTCCCTGCTTTATGATCCTGTTTAGTAATAAATAATTTATCTAGCCTCTGTTATGATTGTGTTTTTATGTTTTAATTAGTGTTTGTGCCAAGTAGAACCTTTGGGAAGACTTGGTGAAGTCTTTATGTTCATGCTGTAAAAAACAGAAACTTTAGCACTCACGAGAGTTGCTTCCATTTTTATTTGGAGAGTGATATTTAGTTAATTATTTTTGAAGATGATTAATAGGCAAATTACTCAGGTCCAACAATTTACTTGAGAATTTTATGAGTTCCAGAAGTAACGTTTGATCCAGATTACTACAGACTGTTCTGTTTTGACAGATTCTGTTTTCGATGTGTTGTTTGCTTATTTTGATGGATCTATGAGTAGTACCGGAGGGTATGAACCATAGATAAGTTGGAATACAGTATATATTACACCAATATGAATTTATACTGAGTTCACAACAGTACCTAAGTGGTGATTTATTTTCTATACTAACGGAGGTTACGAGTTTTCTGTTAAGTTTTGTGTTGTGAAGTTTTCAAGTTTTGGGTAAAGATTCGATGGACTATGGAATAAGGAGTGGCAAGAGCCTAAGCTTGGGGATTCCCAAGGCACCCCAAGGTAATATTCAAGGACAACCAAGAGCCTAAACTTGGGGATGCCCCGGAAGGCATCCCCTCTTTCGTCTACATCCATCGGTAACTTTACTTGGAGCTATATTTTTATTCACCACATGATATGTGTTTTGCTTGGAGCGTCAATTTATTTTGTTAGGATTTGCTTTATGTTATTTAGAAAAATGTTTTGCATCTTTTATTCCAATAAAAGTGGCATTGATAGTCTTTACTATGCCTATGTTACAAGTCTTCATGTTGCTGTTTGAAAATAGAAAGTTTACCGCTGTTGCAATAATCCCTAGAAAAGTCAGAATGTGATAAAATGTTGAAATCTTTTGCATACTAAGCTCTGATAAATTTACTACAGTTGGAATTTTCTTTCATAATTTTTGGAGTTAGGCTTGCTGCACTCTTTACAGACTGTCCTGTTTAGGCAGATTGCTGTTATGTTTGCATTGTTTGCATATGTTTGCTTCTTTAATGATTCTATTTGAGGATAGGACTATTAAATATGCAGAGGCATTTCGTATGAAATGTTGAATAATAGTTTTAGTGATTTGCTACAGTAGAGTATGATAAGGTTTTTGCAATGGTTTATACTAACTTCTCTCATGAGTCCTTGTTGAGTTTTGTGTGGATGAAGCTTTTGAGATTTAGGGAGACCGTGATATGAGAGGAATTAAGGAGACACAAAAGCTCAAGCTTGGGGATTTCCAAGTGTCGGTGTCAAAACCGGTGGATCTCGGGTAGGAGGTCCCGAACTGTGCGTCTAGGCGGATGGTAACAGGAGACAAGGGACACGATGTTTTTCCCCAGGTTCGGGCCCTCTCGATGGAGGTAAAACCCTACTCCTGCTTGATTAATATTGCTGATATGGGTAGTACAAGAGTAGATCTACCACGAGATCAAGGAGGCTAAACCCTAGAAGCTAGCCTATGGTATGATTGTTGTTCGTCCTACGGACTAAAACCCTCTGGTTTATATAGACACCGGAGAGGGCTAGGGTTACACAGAGTCGGTTACAATGGTAGGAGATCTACATATCTGTATCGCCAAGCTTGCCTTCCACGCCAAGGAAAGTCCCTTCCGGACATGGGACGAAGTCTTCAATCTTGTATCTTCATAGTCCAGGAGTTCGGCCGAAGGTATAGTCCGGCTATCCGGACACCCCCTAATCCAGGACTCCCTCAGTAGCCCCTGAACCAGGCTTCAATGACGACGAGTCCAACGCGCAGATTGTCTTCGGCATTGCAAGGCGGGTTCCTCCTCCAAGTACTTCATAGAAGATTTTGAACACAAAGGTAGTGTCCGGCTCTGCAAAATAAGTTTCCACATATTGCCATAGAGAGAATAATATTTACACAAATCTAATCTGCTGACGCATTCCGTAGCGTGACATCACCGACGGCCAAGTCTTTATTCGAATTGTTTTACTGTCCCACCTCAGCGCGTTTAGCGAGGCGGTTTCCTTGGCACGTCTTGTCAAAGCAGATATCGTGTCCCCTTATTTCGAGATTCTCATCAATACGGGCGTGGGTAACCCAACCGCGCCATTGATTACGACGCTTGGGAGATAAGCGAGTTTTACCGGGCTGGTGGGGACACATCGTCGCGTCCGCCCATATAAGGGGATAAGGATCCACCTTTTCATCCACGCCTTCTTCCTCCTTTGCCTATCCATTTCTGCGCACTTGAGCTCCAGCGCCCAAGTCCGCACACCCCACCTCAACCTTCTCCAGCCATGTCCGGAGCGGGAGGCAAGTGGATGATCTCCTCCGTCACGGACGGACTTATCAAAAAACTGAGGAAGGCCGGATACTTGTCTAACGACATTGCGCACCGGCTTCCCGAAGCGGGGCAGCTCATCCCCACCCCTAGGCCCCATGAGAGGGTGGTGTTCCTTCCCCATTTCCTTCACGGACCGGGCTTCCCTCTCCACCCATTTGTCCGGGGGCTCATGTTCTACTATGGCCTGGATTTCCACGATCTGGCCCCGAACTTTGTCCTCAACATCTCGGCGTTTATCGTCGTGTGCGAGGCTTTCCTCTGCATCCGCCCCCATTTCGGCCTATGGCTCAAGACTTTCAATGTCACTACTAGGAAAAGGGCTACTAATGGCGCACCAGTTTTGCCTACTAATGGCGCATCACTGGTGCACCATTAGTATAACGCCACTAGTATTTTTTACTAATGGCGCACCACTGGTGCGCCATTAGTATCTGGTATACTAATGGCGCATGCGCCATTAGTATAGGTCACGGTGTGCCATTAGTATAGGCCACTGGTGCGCCCTTAGTATAGGCCACGGTGCGCCATCAGTATTTTTGAATTTTGAAGGCGGGAAAATAGTAGTGGCGCACCGTTTAACCCCCACCGTGCGCCGTTGCTATTTTTGAATTTTGAATTTGGATCTGGATCGTGATTTTTTTGCCCATTTTTTGCTCGTTTTTTGCTTGTTTTTTGGAACGATATTATTTCAAATTTTGTTCCTGTTTTTGGATCTTGTACGTTCTTTTGCCGTGTTCTTTTGCCGGAGAGGAGTTCGCCGGAGAGGAGGAGGAGGAGGTCACCGGAGAGGCGCTCGCCTACATCACCGGAGAGGAGGAGGAGGTCGCCGAAGAGGAGTTCACCGAAGCATCGGAGAGGAGGAAGGAGAAACCATGAGGGAATGGGAGGAGAAGAGGGA
>NC_041392.1:86994125-87031528 GCF_002162155.2 Triticum dicoccoides | reverse complement strand
AAACCGTGATGGGAGGGGAGGGGAGGAGAGGAGAGGAGAGGAGGGAGGAGGAGGTCCCCGGAGAGGAGGAGGTCGCCGGAGAGGAGGAGGAGGTTGCCGGAGAGGAGAAGGAGGAGGTCACCGGAGAGGAGGAGGGTAGTATGGTGGAGGAGAGAAGGGAAGATGGAGTGGAGGAGAGTTGGAGATGGAGTGGAGGAGAGGAGGAGATGGAGTGGAGGAGAGGAGGAGATGGAGTGGAGGAGGTGCCCCAGCCATGTATACGACATAGTAATGGCGCACCGTGGGCAGGTGCGCCATTACTAACTTTTTTTATTTTTTTTGATTTATTTTGAATTTTGAAGGCGGGAAGATACTAATGGCGCACCATGGGCAGGTGCGCCATTAGTAACTTTTTTTATTTTTTGACTTATTTTGAATTTTGAAGGCGGGAAGATACTAATGGCGCACCATGGGCAGGTGCGCCATTAGTAACTTTTTTTTATTATTTGTTTGACTTATTTTGAATTTTGAAGGCGGGAAGATACTAATGGCGCACCATGGGCAGGTGCGCCATTAGTAAGTTTGAATTTTTTTGAATTTTTTTGCCTCTCCAGATCTTAAAAGCCCCGTATCTTTTTTCTGTTAGGTTTTTGAGGATTTTGAAAATGTTTAACGGGGTTCCCCCCGTTAAATTCGGATGTAACTTTTCGAGTAGATGATTTTTCATATAAAAAACTTTTTCATCCAAGTTCGTACGCAAAAGTTATGCCCATTTTTACAAATTCTCGAGAGATTTTGCAAAAAAGTCGAAAATTCTTGTTTGTAAATTTTGCTAACAACTAGACCACATATCACATGGCAATCTTATTTTATTTTATTTTTTTGACATTTCTATCATTTTCTTTTATTTTTTTGAAACTGAAAAGGCGGTCCACAGGGGGGGGCTGGGTGGTGCATTCGGGCGAATGTTTGGGCCAAGTTACTAATGGCGCACCGTGGCATGGTGCGCCATTACTAGTTCAACTAGTAATGGCGCACCACTCCCACGGTGCGCCATTAGTAGTTTTGAAAAAAAATTAATTTTTTTTACTAATGGCGCACCGTGGATGCGGTGCGCCATTACTAGTTCAACTAGTAATGGCGCACCACTCCCACGGTGCGCCATTAGTAGTTTTGAAAAAATTAAAAAAAAATTACTAATGGTGCACCATGGACGTGGTGCGCCATTAGTATTTGCACACTAATGGCGCACCAACACATGGTGCGCCATTAGTATATAGTAATGGCGCACCACATGTCTGGTGCGCCATTAGTGTCAATTCCATCTATAGCCCTTTTCCTAGTAGTGTGTCAAGCCGAAGGTGGTGCGCGGCACCTAGGCGGAGTGCGGAGGCGCCATGGTGGGCAAGATGCCCAACGTCCTATGGCTCGAGGGCTCCTTCGTGGAGACCCTAAAGGGGTGGCAATCAGGGTGGTTTTACATCACCGAGCCGCGCGACCCTGAATGGGTCGCAGCCCCCGAGTTTCGATCCGGACCCCCTACGCGGCTCACCTCCTGGAAAGAGACGGTCTTGTCGTGGGGTAAAAAAGGAGAGCTGACCGGATTCCAAACATGCGTCCAAACCCTGGTGGACAAGAAGCTCAAACTTGTCAACGTAGTGCAGGTTATGCTCATCCGTCGGATCCTCCCGTGTCAACAACAGGCTTTCAACCTATGGGAGTTCGACCAGGCGCATCACCGAACTCTGAGCAGGCTCTTCGACACGACGTACGAAGATGCCTGGAAGGTGCTTTTCAAGGGCGCCGAGGCCCCCGCATCCACTACCGAGGATCGCGGATTCAGCACGGAGCATCATGCTAGTGCGGTAAGCTATTTTTACCTTTTACAGGGTATTAGTCTTTCATAGTTTGACTCCATGCGGGATCTAAGCTCCCTTACCTTTGACAGGTGTCGGAGTAATGGGACACGGGTAGGCCAACCCGAGCCCCATAACCTTTCAAGACATCGGGGCAGGCTGCGCCCCTCAGGAACACTGGGCGAAGAGCCGTCTCCTGAGGAGTCCACGGCAAGGCAGCCAACTGCCCGCTCACGGCCGAGTCCCAGGGGCGACTTCCAGAGAAGCCGGCTTTCGGGAGTCGGCCGGCGACTCCAACAAACCGTGACCTCATCGAAGGGGACGGGGCAGGGGCATGGCTACAATGAAGCCCACTCCCCGCCCCTTACCAAGGGCAGACATGGCTACAGCACGCCGTACTTGGGAAGATCTCCCTGCGGCGTGGCACTGTTGCCCGGCCGGCCTTGACATCAGCACCACTGTACCGGGTCCTGCGCCCACGACGGCTTGTCTGTACGGCCTGGAGGCAACGGGGCCCACCAGTCAGCGAGACCTCGGGAGACGGCGGGAGAACTGCCAGTCGGACCCGTCGGGAGTCGGCCCGGGGGAGTCGGCCGAGCTCTCCCCGGGGGCCCACGCGCCATTAATCAAGAAGAGATGGGGAGTGGCCACAGTGATCGCCCGCCAGGCGGCGGGGCTGTTGCCACGACCCCATGACCAAGCTTGCGTCATCAGGAGCACGCCTACAGTAATCAGCAGCCGGCAAGACCCGCCCGCGGCGGATGCGGCCTGTCGGCTCCGTACCAGACCAGTCGGCGGGCCCCAGCAGTCGGCAGAGAAGTCGGAGGTCGGAGGCACTGACGGCTGGGCCCGCGCCCAATCGAATTACCATTGTACCCCTGGGGGGTAGGCCTATATAAACCCCCCAGGGCACCCATGCAAAGGGTTGGATCCCAATAGTTCTATACCATACGAGATAGAAGGAGAGAGCTAGCCTTGCCCTCTCCTACCACCAGACATAGCTCAAGGAGCAACCATGTAAACACTTGACCATAGTGATCATGCGGAGACCCCGCAGAGCAGCAGTAGGGGTATTATCTCCCCGGAGAGCCCCGAAGCTGGGTAAGATTCGCCGGCGTGCATGTCTTCGCCTCATCCCGTTTCCAGGCACCGGCGACGTTCTACTCGCCCCCACCATGATAAGCCATCCGTTGGCATATGTCGCACCAAACCCCCGACAACAGGATTGGTAGGAGACGTCCGGATAGATCAACTGTCCGGCTCCTTTGCCCGAAGGCCCAGCGGACGCTCGCTTGGCGAAGCTGCTGGTTCCGGCACCCTATGTGGTGCCGGAGAAGAAATCCAAGAAGAAGGCCACGGGGACTCGAAAGAGTGCCCGGCGCCAGGAGGTGTCAGATTCATCCTCTGACGAGTCCAAGGCGCACTCCTCCCATAAAGACGAGGAGGAGGAAGAAGAGACCTCTCCTCCTCCAGTGGGGGGAGGGAAGAAAAGGAAGGCCGCCCCAACTGGGGAGGCCGAAGGGTCCAAGATGGGGAAGACCCTTCCTCCGGACTACTCCACCAACGCTGACGACAGCGAAGAGGAGTGGCCGCACAGGGCCAAGCCCCTGGCGAGAACGTAAGTATTCAGACACCAGAGCAATTCATAGTGTTCCTTTCTTGCACAGCTCCTCCTTACGCAGAATATGACTATGCATACTGCCCAAGGCCGGGCTCGACGAGTCATTGAGCGGCTCCCTGGATTCATCGGATGTGAATTCACTTCCGCCCGCTACCTCCCCCACCCTACGGACAACGCCGAGGTGCTGTCCCAACAGGTTCCAAGCCAGGAGGAGGTGGTCCTGGAGGCGCTGCAAGGCGACCTCCCGGACTCCAGGCGCAAAGGGGATAAAACCCCCAAGGGATCCAAGTCCGGCCTTGAGCCGGACACCGCGCCGGAACCTTCAACGGTTCCGGACTCCGGTAGGCAGCCTCCTTCCAAGAGGAGCAAGCCTACCGAGCCGGCGACCTCCGTCCAACTGGAGGCACCAGACAATTTGCTGGAGGTGCTTAACGGCGCCTCCATCGACTGGGAGCACCGCACTATTATGAGTGCGGTGATCCAGAAGGTTCAGTCCGCCATGAGCGAACTGACTGAAGCCTGTGCCAGCCTTCTAACAGGCTTTGAGGTAAGTAAAGAATATGTAAAAATATTACCGCATAGACAGTAGCCCCTGATGCTCTGTTCGGCGTTGGGAAAGAAAAGCCGAATAGAGGATCTATTAATATTCGCAGGAGTCTAACATAATCAAGTCAATATGCGTATGCAGGCTTCGCTGTTGGCCTCTGCCGCACTGACTGCGGAGGTAGATACACTGAAGCAAAACCTCGCGCAGCCCGAGAACGAGCTCGGCCATGCCAAGAGGCAACTCGAGGAGAAGGAAGGTAAATAATACCTTGCGCAAGTATATAGAGAAGATGTGGTTGCAAAAAATGACAGGATCAACGTGCTATTATAGGGGCCACGACCAAGGTGGCAACCCTTAAGAAAGCGCTGTCCGAGGCCGAAAATAGAGCGGCCGCGGAGTGCACAGAGAGAGGGAAGCAGGAGGCGTGGGTGGAGGAGGTGCAGAAAGAGCTCCAGGCTCTCGCGAAAAAACATGAGAGTTTGGAGCTTGACTCAAAGACACAAGCTTCTGAGCTTGCGGCAGCCCTCGGAAGCGCGAAGTCTGCCAAGGCCGAAGCCCAGAAAGCCCTCCAAGAAATTGAAGCGATGAAGAAGATAGTGGCGGGTAAGGCATTCATTATGCAAAGCAAGCACGTGAAAGTGAATTACTTGTTACTTACCCGAGTCCGGAGCTCTCCAGGAGCATTCGCAGATTTGCCCCGCAGTGCGTCTGATGTCGCCGCCTACTACCGAGCCGAGGAGGGGAGCTCGACGGAGAAGGTTTTCTGGTCTCAGTATGCTGAGGCCGGACACCTGGTGCCTTTGAGCGACTAGCTGAAGCAAATGGTCGAGCTCCACAAGGTGGCCGAACAGGCCATAAAGGGCCTCATAGTTCGGCTTTGTCCTGGAGAGGCTCTGCCTGGTAGCTACTTCGGGCTGGTGAGGCGGCTGGTGGATGCCTGTCCACGGCTTGAAGTAATCAAGCGCTCCGTCTGCATCGAAGGTGCCCGTAGGGCGCTTTCCCGTGCTAAAGTGCACTGGGGCAAGATGGATGCGGAGGAGCTGGTGAAGGACGGGCCACCGCCGGGCAAGGAGCATCGCGTCCCGGAAGCGTATTATGAGGGCGTCCTGAAGGGTGCCCGCCTTATAGCAGATGAATGCTCCGAAGATGTAATTTTTGAGTAAACTCGCATTTGTGATCCTGTACGCTGAAAACTTGTTCATATGCGCTAAGCAACGCTTTTGAATTTAAAATATTACCTTTTGTGCGGCCGTTTATCAAATTTGAGAGCTGGCGAGTTGTCGGCTTCTGCCCCCATGCCACGAGTGCTGGGGTGTTCGGGATAAACATGAGCGCTCTTTTTCCAATTCTTGGCTCCTTCGAGGGAGGCGCTCAACACAACGAACAAGGCAATCGGACTATAATGCTTGAACACTCTCACTTAGCCATAGAATTCTATAATTTTAAATTTCGGCGAAGCCCCTAGTGTTCGGAAGACCGAGTTCGGGGCGCTGTCCACGCCTAGGCCGGACAAAGCTGACTCCTTGCTCTAAGAGGCATAAGTCTTTAGGGACTCGAAAACCTCTCGAACAGCGACCAGCTCTCGCCTCATCATGACGATCAGTTTTAGCTTTCTCTACTGAGGTGCTTAGCCCAGCTCAACTGGGGCACAATCGCAGTAGTTCTCCTAGTGCTACCTTAGCCGATATAACGGAACGTAAGGTACCAAAACATAGGAGCTGGGCAAACCCAACTATTGACCCAAGACATGATTCGGAGTCGATGCATATAATGCTATAAGTTCGGGGTGCCGCACTTGTGGAAGTGTTCGGACTTAAGCCCCTGGCGTATTGGCCGTACCAAAGTGTACGGGTGCAACATGTCATTAATGAACATATATTCGTAAAATTAGAGTAATGCAATAATAGACGGAAGCTATGCATTGTTTATTAAAAAAAGCTGCGATCAAAGCAGAACGATACAAACAGTGCAATAAGCAAAAGATGGGACTATTTAATATGTCCTTTCTAGGGGAGAGCTGCAGAATGGTATGTGAAATAGGTATACTGCTTGTTATAGAGACCACCTTAGAGTTCCATAGTGCGGCGTAGCTTTCTACTTCCCTAGTTGTATCATTTGTGCGGCAATTGTACTGCCGGACAAGCCTTCTGAAGAATGGAGTCCTGAAAATAAGAGAAAATTAAGAAATCACCAGCCCCTAGTGCGGTTTAAGTCGTGTTTCGGGCGTGCCGTGATGGTGCCCCTCCCCCTGTGCCCATGGTATTTCCAGAGCGTAGTTATGTACGCGCAACACTGGTTTCGCAAGTTCGCGAGGGCTGGGGTTGGGGCCGCATTGCTACGCTTGCTCAGAACATGCCAGGCGGTCTTTTTGTGGGTTGCTCCAGGCGCGCTTGGCAGTGTCCAGACGTTTAATGGCCGGACTGGAGAATTATCTTGAGAGGCTGCTTTGTACTTCCGCTGCGAGAGCCGCCATATGCTCCTCCGTTCGGAGAGAGCGTTCGGTGTTTTCAATGACCGTAATGACTCCTCGAGGCCTGGCATCTTGAGCTGAAGGTATGCGTAGTGCGGAACCGCATTGAAATTGGCGAATGCGGTTCGTCCGAGCAGTGCGTGATAGCCATTGCGGAACGGGACTATGTCGAAGATTAACTCCTCGCTTCGGAAATTATCCGGAGATCCGAAGACCACTTCAAGTGTAACTGAGCCTGTACAGTTGGCCTCTACACCTGGTATGACACCTTTAAAGGTCGTTTTAGTGGGTTTAATCCTCGAGGGATCGATGCGCATTTTCCGCACTGTATCCTGGTAAAGCAGGTTCAGGCTGCTGCCGCCGTCCATAAGGACTCTAGTGAGGTGAAATCCGTCAATAATTGGGTCTAGAACCAATGCGGCTGATCCTCCATGACGGATGCTAGTGGGGTGGACCCTTCGATCAAAAGTGATCGGGCAGGAAGACCATGGGTTGAACTTTGGGGCGACTGGCTCCATCGCATATACGTCCCTTAGCGCACACTTCCGCTCCCTCTTGGGGACGTGCGTTGCGTATATCATGTTCACCATCTGCACTTGTGGGGGGAAAACCTTTCTGTCCACTGTTGTTCGGCGGCCGGAGCTCCTCCTCGTCATCTCTATGCAGCCCCTTGTCTCTTCTTTCGGCATTTAACTTGCCTGCCTGTTTGAACACCCAACAATCCCTGTTGGTGTGTGAGGGAGTCCTGGATTAGGGGGTGTCCGGATAGCCGGACTATACCTTCGGCCGGACTCCTGGACTATGAAGATACAATATTGAAGACTTCGTCCCGTGTCCGGAAGGGACTTTCCTTGGCGTGGAAGGCATGCTTGGCGATACGGATATGTAGATCTCCTACCATTGTAATCGACTCTGTGTAACCCTAGCCCTCTCCGATGTCTATATAAACCGGAGGGTTTTAGTCCATAGGGGCGAACAACAATCATACCATAGGCTAGCTTCTAGGGTTTAGCCTCTCTGATCTCGTGGTAGATCTACTCTTGTACTACCCATATCATCAATATTAATCAAGCAGGACGTAGGGTTTTACCTCCATCAAGAGGGCCCGAACCTGGGTAAAACATCGTGTCCCCTTCCTCTTGTTACCATCCGACCTAGACACACATTTCGGGAACACCTACCCGAGATCCACCGGTTTTGACACCGACATTGGTGCTTTCATTGAGAGTTCCTGTGTGTTGTCGCCATCAGGAAGGATGCCTCATCCCGTCTTTAAAGATGGCACCGTTCCTAAGGGAGCTTTTGCTGTCAGCCAAACTCTCCGGCTAGGCGGTTTCCTTATGACCGCCTGTTCGGCTGCTGCGCCAACGATGACCTCTCGGGTCATCGAAACCAATCTTCATGTCAGCTCGGAATTCACCGAGCAGCTATATCCAATGGAGCTCTCTTCCCTAAACGAGCTCTTGGATCGCTTCGCCGCCCTGGGAGTCGCTACGGATTACGACCAGATTGGGTCTAAACCCGATCTGAGAGAGATTAACTCCCCCAGGTCACCCATCATGTTGCCGTGGTTAAGGGACAGTGTGGCGACCCTTCATCTATCTTAAGGACTAGATATGTACGGATTCCCGATCCCTCCAAGTCGGATACCCGCGGAGGGGAGGACATCACTCAAGACCTGAACCTAAAGTCAGGTGACGGGCTAGATTCATTGGACAACATCCAAGAATCCAAACTTCCGAGTTCGGAAACTCCTTGGCCCCTGGGTCTCAGATTGGGTGAGGTTTCGGATTTGATTCCGCCCACCCACCCGTACATAAGCGATCTATCCCAAATAAGGCAAGATCCCGAAGAAACAGTACATCATTACTAGGCCAGATTCCTCCTGGTTATGAACAGGATAAAGGACTGCCGCGAGGAAGACGCAATTTTATTCTTCTGCAATTATTGCACGAACAAGGGAATCCTCAACGCCATAAGTCGCCGTGATATTACACGCTTCGCTGACTTGGCGTCCATAGTATGGAAGTACTATGCGATGGAAAGCGCCTGGAAAACCAAAATGATATTTTGGGACAATCCGGCCCTGAATACAAACCCAGTCCGAAACAAAAGGGTGCATCATCGCCAGACACCCAGGTTTAATACCAAAAAGCAAAAGCCCTCTATAGGGAACGGAACCGTACTGGAAGGATGGCTTAATGGACCCTGTAAAATCCACAATGCAGAGGGCGCCACCCCAACTCACAGCCTCAGAGCATGTTGGATACTCCGGTAGGTGGCAAAATTCGGCGAAGATCTTCTGATTCCAGAAGCCACAGAAAGCCACCATAGAGAAACCAGTACGGTATTAACAGTCTTCAAGACTTTCGCATCAAATAATATGCGAAAAAGAACACTCCGCGGCCTTGCCGAAGTCTACCAAGTAGCAACAATAAACCCATGGAGTGATACAGCTATTACTTTTAACGCCAGTAATGAACCTAAATTCCGAACAGCCCGAGCACCAGCCGCATTGGTCCTTAGTCCAATAGTGGACGGCTTTCGTCTTACCAAGGTACTCATGGATGGCGGCAGCGGATTGAACCTCATTTATGAGGAAACCCTTCAAAAAATGGAAATAGACTGGAACCGCATTGAGCGAAGCAGCACAACCTTTAGAGGAATAATCCCCAGTCGGGAAGCGCACAGTATAAGAAAAATCACACTAGATGTGGTGTTCGGCACGCCGGATAATTACATGTCCGAAGAGGTCACATTCCAGGTGGCCCCGTTTAGTAGCGGATATCACGCTCTTCTAGGGCGGGAAGCGTTTACAGTCTTCCAAGCAATACCCCATTACGGGTACATGAAGCTCAAGATGCATGGGCCTAACGGAATCATCACTCTCGTTAGTGATCCGGACATAGCACTCCGCGCCGAAAACAAGACAGCCGCACTGGCCCTCGAGGCGCTATCCGAAGCCCTAGCGGCGGAGGAACTGACTACGCTGCGCTCCATGGTAAATAGGGACGATGTGATACTCGATAAAAGATCAAAGTCCACCTCCTTTAAACTGGCGGACGAAATAGTCAAATTCCAGGTCCATCCAATGGACCCCAATAAAGCAGCTTCCATCGGGGCACAGTTAAACCCTGATGTAGACGCCGCACTGCGAGAGTTCCTACGAGAGAACTGGGACATTTTCGCCTGGCACCCTTCAGACATGCCAGGAATCCCACGCAGGCTGGCCGAACACAGCTTAAATATCCTAAAAGGATTCAAGCCAGTCAAACAGGCTCTTTGGCATTTTTCCGAACCTAAGAGATAGGCCATGGGAGAGGAACTAGCCAAGCTATTGGAGGCCGGATTCATCAAAGACATAAAACATCCGGACTAGCTGGCAAACCTGGTGATGGTACCAAAGAAGGACAAATCCTGGCGCCTGTGCGTTGATTTTAAAGACCTTAATAAGGCTTGCCCAAAGGACCTCTCCCCCGCATCGATCAAATTATCGACGCAACAGCAGGACACGATTCGTTGTGTTTCCTCGACGCATACTCCGGCTACCATCAAATAAATATGGCAGAGTCAGACCAAGCCGCAACGGCATTCATCACACCATACGACCCATTCTGCTTCAACACAATGCCCTTCAGGCTCAAAAATGCCGGCGCAACATATCAGCGCATGATTTAGACATGTCTGGCAAACTAGATCGGCAAAACAGTGGAGGCATACGTAGATGATGTGGTCGTTAAAACAAGACATGTCGAATCTCTAGTAGACGACTTGAGGCTAACATTCGATAACCTCCGAACATACGACATCAAGCTCAACCCGGAAAAATGCGTTTTCGGCGTTCCAGCCGGAAAGCTCTTGGGCTTCATTGTATCCGGTAGAGGAATTAAAGCAAATCCAGCCAAGATCCGAGCTCTGTCACAATTGGATATCCCGAAGGACCTCAAACAAATACAAAAATTAACCAGATGCGTGGCGGCTCTAAGCCGCTTTACCTCCCGCTTAGGAGAAGAGGCACTAGCCCTTTACCGACTCCTTCAGCGCACCGAACACTTCGAGTGGACGGATGCAGCCACGGCCGGACTCGACGAAATAAAAGCCATCTTGGCAACAAACCCAGTCCTGGCTGTGCCAAACATTGGCGAACCAATGCTATTATACATTGCAGCAACCCATCAGGTTGTAAGTGCAGTGCTCGTCGTCGAACGAGAAACGGATAGACACAAATTTCCCCTTCAAAAGCCAGTCTATTACGTGTCCACTGTCCTTACTCCGTGCAAGTCACGGTACCCGCATTATCAAAAGATTGCGTACGCGGTATTTATGGCATCCCGGAAGCTGCGACACTACTTTCAAGAGTGTTCAATAACAGTAGCCTCGGAAGTGCCACTTAACGATATTATAAACAACCGCGACGCGACGGGACGGATTGCAAAATGGGCCATTGAGCTCCTCTCGTTTGACATAACTTACAAGCCACGGCGAGCTATCAAGTCACAAGTTTTGGCTGACTTCGTCGCAGAATGGACGGAGGCCGAACTCCCTAAAGAGTACGGCACATATTCTAACTGGGTCATGCACTTCGACGGCTCCAAAATGTTGGCTGGTCTAGGGGCTGGCGTCGTTTTGACGTCCCCCATAGGAGACACAGTTCAATACGTACTCTAGATAATGTACACAGACTCCAACAATGCAGCCGAATATGAAGCCCTTTTACATGGTCTCCGGATGGCAGTATCCATGGGCATTAAATGCCTAGAGGTGTGCGGGGACTCGGACCTCGCAATATCCCAAATAAACGGAGACTTTGATGCCAAATATCCAAAAATGGCAGCTTATCGTAACGCCGTCCTGAAAATTTCGGCTCGGTTCGAAGGGCTCGAATTTCACCATATAGCCTGGGAAAATAATCAGGCGGCAGATGTCCTGGCACGCATCAGCGCAAAACGTGATGTAGTCCCCCCCAACATCTTCCTGGAAAGGCTGTTCAAGCCATCCGTAGTATGGGAAGGGGAACCCGGCAAAAATAGCCCAGACCCAACCCCACTGCCCGACACCGAACACTCTGACACAATTGGAGGCTTTGCCAATGAAATAACACCTTCAGCCCTCGTAATAATGGCCGTCATCGCCCCGTGGACAGAACCATTCCTCGCCTACCTTACTAGGCAGGAACTCCCAGAGGACCAAAATGAGGCACGTTGCATAGTGCGGCGATCTAAAGCCTATAAAGTCCACGAGGGAGAGCTTTATAAGAAAAGCACTACCGGAGTCTTTCGAAGGTGCATCTCCGAAGAGGAAGGGCGGAACCTCCTGGCTGAAATTCATGTCGGACTCGGCGGACATCACGCTGCAGCTCGGTCCCTTGTAAGCAAGGCCTTCCGTACAGGATTTTATTGACCGACGGCCCGGGCAGACACCCAGGACTTAGTCCAACGATGCGTCGGTTGCCAGCTTTTCGCAAAACAAAGCCATATGCCACCCACCGCCCTCCAAACTATCCCCATCACTTGGCCCTTCGCGGTCTGGGGGCTTGACATGGTTGGACCCCTTAAAGGTGGAACCCACAAGAAAAAATACTTATTGGTCATGGTGGATAAGTTCACCAAATGGATAGAAGCCAAGCCTGTTAAGACGGCCGAATCCGGACTAGTGATAGACTTTAAATCCGGGGTTGTACACCGTTACGGTGTCCCTCACAGCATCATCGCTGATAACAGCACGAACTTTACGACCGATGAGGTAAAACTCTGGTGCAAAAACATGGGCATCAAGCTCGATTATGCTTCTGTCTATCACCCACAAACCAATGGCCAGGTCGAACGTGCAAACGGTCTTATCATGAGTGGCATCAAACCCAGATTAGTGCGGTCCCTTAAGGAATCTAATACGCACTGGGTAGAGGAGCTCGACTCCGTACTCTGGGGGCTACGGACCACGCCGAATCGCACCACCGGATACACACCATTCTTCATGGTGTACGGCGCAGAGGCAGTTTTTCCCTGCGACATAATTCATGACTCACCTCGAGTGCGCATGTACGAAGAAAGAGAAGCCGAGCTCGATCAGCAGGACAGTTTGGACGCCTTGGAGGAAGAGCGAGACGTGGCAAAAGCCCGTTCCGCATTCTATCAACAGCAGGCTCGAAGATACCAAAGCAGAGAAGTACGGGGCAAAAATTACAATGTTGGCGAATTAGTTCTACGCCTGCCGGAGAAGAAAAAGGACAAACTCAAGCCCAAGTGGGAAGGTCCCTTCATAATCGACCAAGTCCTAACTGGTGGAGCATACCTCCTGCGAGATGCATCGGATAACCGACTCGAGCCGAACCCATGGAACGCAGCCCATCTATGAATATTCTATGCCTAGCGCCGAACTCTGTGTTCGTCTACTTCCTCTGTCCATTTTTTATATACTTTCTGTCTTACATTTCTCTCCTTCTCCTCTCTCTCTCTCTCTCTCTCTCTCTCTCTCTCTCTCTCTCTCTCTCTTATAGCCTTTAAAGGCTCATAAAGTGACGCGCTATCCGCGCTCATTAAACCTGGGGGCTTCTTTAAACAGAAGCTTATTTATACGGGCTTCATGCCCAACACATGTGTCACACTTCCGCATGTACCTTTTATTCGTCATTATATGCATCGATATGACTTAAGTTTTGGCCAAGCTGGGTTGCCTAGCTCCTGTGCTTACCCCTACGTTCACGATTGTCTGGCTAGGTGGTAAATTGAGCACCTCTGCGATTGTTACTCCCGGTACAGCCGGATGTGTATCTCAGACTGCGTGAAGCCGAAAGCTAGCGTTCTTAAGGGAATATTCGGTCGGTGAACTAAAGATGATCTTTTCTTTCACTTATTTATCTATACACCCCCAGATGTTTTTCCTGCGTCTCTTTTCGCAGAATGGACATGCACTTTAGGGCATGACTCCCAGGGAAAGGAACCCCTAACGGAACTATTCTCCCTGGAAGATGTTTCTTACTAACCATGTAATATAACATAACTAGTTGGGCACTTGTCTGTTCAAGCACTAATGACCCCTACGCCCGGTCTCCATGCATACCCCGGTTCTTATATAACCGCGAGGGTATTCAGACACACTCCGGACCGTCAGGTCCCGAGGTTGAAGCGAAAAGGTTGGCCATGACAAACGATCTACAATCCGGCTAGAAGGCATTACACACGTCAATTAAAAATACATAGTCAATCTGACTGATTGTATTCCTCTTCAATTCCATCTAACAGGCTGTCTAGTTTACAGTCCTGTTGGGAATACTTTGCGGCCAACTCTACTTGGCCGTATACTAAGCTCACAGGGATCTCCTTCCCATCGGGCCCTACGGGTCCGACCTCGGCCATGTGGTTTGGGTCAGCCTTCGTGTACCGCGGCTTCACCATGGCCCAGGCCTCCCTGGCGCCTTGACAGCAGGCCGACATCTTCCATAATCGGAAGCGCCGCCGCGCTCCCTTCAGCTTCTCTACAAGCTCTCCAAGGCCTTCGGGCATGGAGACGGACGACCACAAGGCCTGGGCGACGCCTTGCATCACCTGCCGAACTCGCTCGAGCAGTTGTGAGAGCTCGGGAAGAAGGTCACCCGTAGAACAGGGCATTTCCTCTGCAGGATGACCTGTCAGCATACCTACATACATTACTCTGTTAGTCGACTTCCTCGCCGAACTCTTTTTTTCAAAGTTCGTTTAAGCACTTACTATATATGCCGCATCGAAGCCGCTGATTCTCCTTCACGAAGTCCAACAACTAGGCACGAATGTCCTTCAGTTCAACGCCTAGCTTGGTGTTGGCATCTTGGAGATCGTTCTTCTCCCGCCTAACTTTGTCAGCACGCTCTCACCAGCCTTTAGATGGCGTCGGAGTTGTTGCGCTTCCATATTTAATCCGGCGCCATTTGCAATTTCATTTGCTAGATTTGCACCCACGCCGCACTTCACAAAATAATTATCTTTCGAAGCGTATATTACCAGAGGGGGTCTCCTTGGGCTCCCCTGCCGCGGCTAGTGCGGCCTCCAGTTGGGCTTTGCACTCTTCCAGCTCCTGGGACAGCAGGGTATTCTTTTCTGTAAGAACCTGCATAACAGATGATCCTTAAATCAGTTATTCTAACTGTTTCAAGTCTCGGGGGCTACTTGTATACATATATAATTACCAAAATTTTCTTACCCGTATGTCTTTCACATACTGCTCCGTGGCTCTGGCTAGACAATTTTGAGCGGCACGGAGGTACGCGTCTCCCGAATTGAAGGCATCCAATGCCTCTTGGGAGAAACAAGCGTCACGAAGAACGGTCCGGCGACGCCTGTGGTTCATGGCACTCTCCACCTCAGAATTGGTGGCAGACAGCCTGTCCGCATCCTCCGTCGGAGGAGCGTCCGGTGCCTGCCTCGTGTTCGTCTCCGCTTCCGGACCAGGCTTTGGAGCCTGGCTAGTGGAGGCGCGATTGGTAGCCTCTCCGGATATAGTCCGGCGAGGTCTCATCGTCCTGAAGAGAGCACGAGTGTTAATATGCCTCGAAGGAGTAACACCTGGGAATAAGGTGGCGCGCTATACCTTTGCGCCGGTGCCCCAGTCTGGACCACACTTCTTTTCAGGTCGCGGGGCCCTGCCGCCCCTCGTTGGCTAGTCGCCGCAGGCTCGGCCTGCCGTCTCAAGGACCTCCTCTACAAAACACGATTGTCATACGATAATCGAAAACACGCGAGGACAGATCCCTTTTCAAGGTGCTGGGACTTCGGTCTCAGTTACCTGTGAGGCTGGGAGTAGCCCCGGGTAATCGGCCATAATGTCCACCAAGGCGTTGTCCTTGCTCAATTGATGAAATACCCCATCAACCAGCTCGACAGATAAGACCGAATCCTCTTGAGTGGACGGGTCGAGGGACTGTCTTGGGTCCTCGGGTTGTGGAGGAGGGCTGTTTATTTCTTTAACAGCCTGGCGCAGTTCCTGCGTTGAAGTCGTTAGACTGAATATTTAACGATGGGAATATGAAATAGATGGGCAAGTAAAAGTGACCACTTACCCAGCTTGGGGGATTGTGCATAGAAAATCCACCCTGTGGGTTGACGCGGAGAAATTCCTCCTCTTCTCCCTTGAATAAAGTGGACAAGATCTTTAGTAGAGTGGCAGCCGAATCCGGCCCCTTGTGGCCGTAGCGGGTGGCTCCGTCCTCCCCGTTGAAGTCCCACATGGGGTGGCCTCTATACTGAAGCGGCTGCACCCCTCGCATGATGCATTCGGCCATAACCCCGATCATGGTCAGTCCGGAATAAGCTAACAATCTTATCCGGCCCATCAGGTAAAGAACGTCCTTGTCGCTTTCCCTCTGAGGGCTCCGTGGTTGCCAGCTTAGGCGCTTCTTTAGGGGAGCACTATCGAACTTAGGGAGGCCGATCCGGACAGGATCCGGCAGCGGGACATCCTCTATATAAAACCATTCCGAAGGCCAGTCCTCGGATGCCTTCTTTGGGGTTCCGGATAGATATCCAGTCCCGGCGATGCGCCACACTTCGGCTCCGCCCACTTGAAATGAGCCTCGCAGCCCAAGAACAGCTCGCAAAGGGCTACGAAGCCCGCGATATGCAATATGGAGGCAGGCGTGAGGTTGTGCAGCTGGAGGCCGTAGAACTCCAGCAGCCCCCGGAGAAACAGGTGAATTGGAAATCCGAGCGCTCTTATTAAGTAAGGGACAAGGCATACCCGCTCTCCTTTGGAGGGATTGGGGGCGCTCTCCGCTTGCTCTCTGCCATTGTAGGTGGCAAGTCTAGCTCGAACCGGGACCATATAGGCCGGGGGGAGAAATCCCTTGGTCTGGAGCTTCACTAGCTCGCTGTGCGGGATGGAGCACCTCTTCCAATCTCCAGGCTGAGGGCTGGAAGGACGAGAGGAGGAGCTGCGGCGGCCGGCCATGATAGAATGGACCTCTGTCGGATACGCTCTGATGAATACTCGCGGAAGGGAGAAGGTGTGGTTTGGATATAAATCCTCATCCCCTTAAATAGGCGGCTCATTCACGCGGCTAGGGGTGTAAATATAAAAAACACCCTGACTTTTCGTATTCGTTTGACACGTGGAAAACGGCCATTATTGGGCGTAGAAGCCAAGGAGCACTACATTTACAAGAAACCAGACACTATTTTCAACAGGTACACGGAATTTGGTGAAGAACCCACCTTGCAATGCCGAAGACAATTTGCGCGCAGGACTCATCGTCATTGAAGCCTGGTTCGGGGGCCACTGAGGGAGTCCTGGATTAGGGGGTGTCCGGATAGCCGGACTATACCTTCGGTCGGACTCCTGGACTATGAAGATACAATATTGAAGACATCGTCCTGTGTCCGGAAGGGACTTTCCTTGGCATGGAAGGCAAGCTTGGCGATACAGATATGTAGATCTCCTACCATTGTAACCGACTCTGTGTAACCCTAGCCCTCTCCGGTGTCTATATAAACCAGAGGGTTTTAGTCCGTAGGGGCGAACAACAATCATACCATAGGCTAGCTTCTAGGGTTTAGCCTCTCTGATCTCGTGGTAGATCTACTCTTGTACTACCGATATCATCAATATTAATCAAGCAGGACGTAGGGTTTTACCTCCATCAAGAGGGCCAGAACCTGGGTAAAACATCGTGTCCCCTTCCTCCTGTTACCATCCGACCT
Source organism: Triticum dicoccoides (assembly GCF_002162155.2). Taxonomy (NCBI): domain Eukaryota; kingdom Viridiplantae; phylum Streptophyta; class Magnoliopsida; order Poales; family Poaceae; genus Triticum; species Triticum dicoccoides. The sequence continues at coordinate 87,014,388 of NC_041392.1, read as the reverse complement.
AGACGCATAGTTCGGGACCCCCTATCCGAGATCCGCCAGTTTTGACACCGACATTGTGATTGGCTGGTTTTTCGGGGGTGCCATGTATCTGGCATGAGCAGTCGAGTATTCGGTCCAAACTGGACGGGCCCGGAGTATTTCTTTTGAATGGCTTTTTCCGCTGACCGGGTTTAGAGCCTCTGAATCCGGCATTAACTGCCGTATCCTTAGCATTTGTCGCCGTTAATGCGGCGCTTTTGCTTGTTGCGACGCGACCTGCCACTGCTCTCCTTGGTATCCGAATTACCAGGGCTCTTGGTCATGTTATTGCTGCGAGCTAGCCAGCTGTCTTCTCCCGCGCAAAAGCGGGTCATAAGTGTCGTGAGGGCTGCCATAGATTTGGCTTTTCCTGTCCTAGGTGCCGTGCAAGCCACTCGTCGCGGATGTTATGCTTGAAGGCTGCTAGGGCCTCTGCGTCTGGACAGTCGACGATTTGATTTTTCTTGGTTAGGAACCATGTCCAGAATTGTCTGGACGATTCCTATGGCTGCTGAATTATGTGGCTTAGGTCATCAGTTTCTGGTGGTCGCACATAAGTGCCCTAGAAATTGTCGAGGAATGCGGCTTCCAGGTCCTCCCAACAACCAATTGATTTTGCTGGCAAGCTGTTAAGCCAATGCCGAGCTGGTCCTTTAAGTTTGAGTGGGAGGTATTTGATGGCGTGTAGGTAATCACCGCGGGCCATGTGGATATGAAGGAGATAGTCCTCGATCCATACCGCAGGATCTGTTGTGCCATCGTATGATTCGATGTTCACGGGTTTGAAACCCTCAGGGATTTGATGATCCATTACTTCATCTGTGAAGCATAGTGGGTGTGTGGCACATCTGTATTGGGCTATATCACGACGCAGCTCAAACGAGCTTTGTCTACTATGTTCGGCCCGGTCGGATTTAATGTATCCGGAGTGACGATTACTGTCTCGTGCCGTGGGGCACCCACGCAATCCGTAGATCGATCTTGTTTTCCTTGCCTTGTCCTCCAATATATCTCGCAGGTCTGGCGCGTTTTCCCGTGCCTTGGTATTTTTTGAGCGGTGCCGGGGTGTGGCTTGAGTGGAGGGCCAAGAGGCCTCTCTGTCGCGGCCACGGGGTGGCCAGTCGGCCGCATCATGCGCTGGTGATGTAGGTTTAGGTGCTTCCTCCTCTAATTGGGGTAGCAACCTGCGCTTTGGGTAGCTCTTGGAGGGGCGTTTGAGTTCATACTCTTCGGCCGCAATGACTTCAGTCCATCTGTCGGCTAGCAAATCTTGATTAGCTCTAAGTTGTTGCTGTTTTTTCTTAAGGCTGCTCGCCGTGGCCATAACCCTGCGTTTGAAACGCTCTTGTTCGACGGGATCCTTCGGCACGACAAATTCGTCGTTGTCGAGGCTTGCCTCGTCTTCGGAGGGAGGCATATTATTGTCGTCCTCGACCTCTCTGTCTGCCACTCTCTCATGGGGGCTGGCTTCTCCATCCTCCTGTGCTGAATCTTGCTGGAGATGGTTGTCTTCGGCACTGTCCGGGGTGTTATTATCTCCCGTGCCGGAATCACCGTTTTTGCTTTGGCGGGATTTAGAGCGGCGCCTCTGACGCCAGTGCTTAGGCTGCTTCTTGGAGGGGTCATCCTCCGCTGTTCCATCGCCATTGCCTTCTTTTGGGGTGTCCACCATGAATATATCATACGACGAGGTGGCTTTCCAGTGCCCTATAGGTGCTGGTTCTTGATCGTCTCCTGCATCGGCGTCCATACCGTCGATGTCTTCGGAGTCGAAGTTGAGCATGTCGGTTAAATCATCGACAGTGGCTACGAAGTGGGTGGTAGGTGGGCTTTGAATTTCTTCATCATTCGCATCCCAACCTTGCTGACCATAGTCCGGCCAGGGCTCTCCTGATAAAGAGAGAGACTTTAGTGAATTCAGAATATCGCCGAAGGGTGAGTACTGAAAGATGTCCGCGGCGGTGAACTCCATGATCGGTGCCCAATCGGGTTCGATCGGTAGGGGCGCGGAGGGCTCGGAGTCTGGAGAGGAGTCCGGCTCCTTGGGGTCACGGGCTTCGCAGAGAATAGGGCTGGTGTTCGGCTCGATCGACGTAGAGATTGCAGCCCCCGAGGCGGTTTCCAACCACCCATCCTCGATTGGCGCAGTTGGCTCCGAATTAAGGGTCGGAGCCGATGCGGGTGCGGCCTCTAGGGCACTGTTCGGCGGCAGAGCTAGATCATGCCCATCGTGATAGTGCGGCGCGCTCGGCTGCGGCTCGAATCCGTCAAAGATCAAGTCGCCGCGGAGGTCGGCCGTGTAGCTCAAACTTCCAAATCTGACCTGATGGCCAGGGGCGTAGCTTTTGATCTGCTCCAGATGGCCAAGTGAATTGGCCCGCAGTGCAAAGCCGCCAAATACGAAGATCTGTCCGGGGAGAAAAGTCTCACCCTAGATCGCATCATCTTGATGATCGGAGGAGCCATCGGGCCTAAAAGTGACGACACAGAGGAACTCTCAATGAAAGCACCATTGTCGGTGTCTAAACCGGCGGATCTCGGGTAGGGGGTCCCGAACTATGCGTCTAGGCAGATGGTAACAGGAGACAAGGGACACGATGTTTTTACCCAGGTTCGGGCCCTCTCGATGGAGGTAAAACCCTACTCCTGCTTGATTAATATTGATGATATGGGTAGTACAAGAGTAGATCTACCACGAGATCAAGGAGACTAAACCCTAGAAGCTAGCCTATGGTATGATTGTTGTTCGTCCTACGGACTAAAACCCTCCGGTTTATGTAGAAATCGGAAGGGGCTAGGGTTACACAGAGTCGGTTACAATGGTAGGAGATCTATATATCCGTATCGCCAAGCTTACCTTCCACGCCAAGGAAAGTCCCTTCCGGACACGGGATGAAGTCTTCAATCTTGTATCTTCATAGTCCATGAGTCCGGCCAAAGGTATAGTCCGGCAATCCGGACACCCCCTAATCTAGGACTCCCTCACCAAGGCATCCCAAGATAATATTTCAAGAAGTCTCAAGCGTCTAAGCTTGGGGATGCCCCGGTTGGCATCCCACCTTTCTTCTTCAACAACTATCGGTTAGTTTCGGTTGATCCTAAGTTTTTGCTTCTTCACATGATGTTTTATATTCTTAGAATGTCATTTTCTTTTGCTTTGCTTGCTGTTTGAATAAAATACCAAGATCTGTAATTCTTAAATGTTAGAGAGTCTTCATATAGTTGCATCTTCACTTATATCTCTCAGAGTAGTTTGTCGTTGCTCTAGTGCTTCACTTATATCATTTTTTAGCACGGTGGTGGTCTTATTTTATAGAAATAGATGAACTCTCATGCTTCACTTATATTATTTTGAGAGTCCTAAACAGTATGGTAATTTGCTTTGGTTATGAATTTAGTCCTAATATGATGGGCATCCAAGAGGGATATAATAAAAGCTTTCATATAAAGTGCATTGAATACTATGAGAAGTTTGATACTTGATGATTGTTTTGAGATATGAGGATGGTAATATTAGAGTCATGCTAGTTGAGTAGTTGTGAATTTGAGAGATACTTGTGTTAAAGTTTGTGATTCCCTTAGCATGCATGTATGGTGAACCGTTATGTGATGAAGTCAGAACATGATTTATTTATTGATTGTCTTCCTTATGAGTGGCGGTCGGGGGCGAGCGACGGTCTTTTCCTACCAATCTATCCCCTAGGAGCATGCTCGTAGTAATTTGTTTCGATAACTAATAAATTTTTCCAATAAGTGTGTGAGTTCTTTATGACTAATGTTGAGTCCATGGATTATACGCACTCTCACCCTTCCACCATTGCTAGCCTCTCTAGTACAACGCAACTTTCGTCGATACCATAAACCCACCATATATCTTCCTCAAAACAGCCACCATACCTACCTATTATGGCATTTCCATAGCCATTCTGAGATATATTGCCATGCAACTTTCCACCATTCCGTTTATTATGACACGCTCCATCATTGTCATATTGCTTTGCATGATCATGTAGTTGACATTGTATTTGTGGCAAAGCCACCGTTCATAATTCTTTCATACATGTCACTCATGCATCATTGCACATCCCGGTACACCATATAGAGTCATATCTTGTTCTAAGTATCTAGTTGTAATTCTTGAGTTGTAAGTAAATAAAAGTGTGATGATCATCATTATTAGAGCATTGTCCCAGTGAGGAAAGGATGATGGAGACTATGACTCCCAGTGAGGTAAGAGCGTAGCTTGCATGACCCTGATCTATGCCGTCTTTTCCGTCCATACGTTGCTGGTCCTCCCGTGCCTCAGGTGTATCTTTTGTCTTCCCATACACGCCCAAGAAGCCAAGCAGGGTCACACAAAGATTCTTCATCACGTGCATCACGTCGATTGCAGAGCGGACCTCTAGGTCTTTCCAATAGGGCAGGTCCCAAAATATAGATTTCTTCTTCCACATGGGTGCGCGTCCATCAGCGTCATTCGGAACAGGTTGTCCACCAGGACCCTTTCCAAAGACCACCTTCAAATACTTGACCATATCATGTACATCAGCACCAGTACGGTGGCGAGGCTTCGTCCGGTGATCCGCCTCACCTTTGAAATGCTTGCCTTTCTTTCTTACGGGATGCCTGCTCGGAAGAAATCGACGATGTCCCAGGTACACATTCTTCTTACAATTAGCCAAATATATACTGTCGGTATCGTCCAAATAGTGCGTGCATGCGCGGTATCCCTTGTTTGTCTGTCCTCAAAGTTTACTGAGAGCAGGCCAATCATTGATGGTCACGAACAGCAACGCCTTTAGGTCAAATTCTTCCCCCATGTGCTCATCCCGCGCACACACACTTGTTCCATTCCATAGTTGTAAGAGTTCTTCAACTAATGGCCTTAGGTACACATCAATGTCGTTGTCAGGTTGCTTAGGGCCTTGGATGAGCACTGGCATCATAATGAACTTCCGCTTCATGCACAACCAAGGAGGAAGGTTATACAAACATAGAGTCACAGGCCAGGTGCTATGGTTGCTGCTCTGCTCCCCAAAAGGATTAATGCCATCTGCGCTTAGACCAAACCATACGTTCCTTGCGTCATCTGCAAAGTCCTTCCCGTACTTTCTTTCGATTTTTCTCCACTGCGACCCGTCAGTAGGTACTCTCAACTTTCCGTCTTTCTTACGGTCTTCTCTGTGCCATCACATCGCCTTGGCATGCTCTTTGTTTTGGAACAAACGTTTCAACCGTGGTATTATAGGAGCATACCACATCACCTTGGTAGGAATCTTCTTCCTGGGGTGCTCGCCCTCGACATCACCAGGGTCATCGCGGCTAATCTTATAGCGCAATGCACCGCATACCGGGCAAGCGTTCAAATCCTCGTACTCACCACGGTAGAGGATGCAATCATTAGGGCATGCATGTATCTTCTGCACCTCTAACCCTAGAGGGCAGACAACCTTCTTTGCTTCGTACGTACTCTCGGGTAATTCATTGTCCTTTGGAAGCATATCCTTTATCATTACCAGCAACTTTCCAAATCCCTTGTCAGATACACCATTCTCTACCATCCATTGCAGCAATTCCAGTGTGGTGCCCAGCTTTTTCTTGTCACCTACGCAATTCGGGTACAACAATTTTTTGTGATCCTCTAATATGCGCTGCAACTTCTTCTTCTCCAAATCACTTGCGCAGTTTCTCTTTGCATCGGCAATGGCCTGACCTAGATCGTCAACGGGCTCATCTGATGCCTCTTCTTCAGCTTCTTCCCGCATTGCCGGCTCATCTTCTTCCCGCATTACCGGCTCAACTTCTTCCCTCATTGTTGTATCATCGTATTCAGGGAACCCATGGCCAGGATAGCTGTCGTCGTCCTCTTCTTCTTCATTGTCTTCCATCATAACCCCTCTTTCTCCATGCTTGGTCCAAACATTATAGTGGGGCATGAAACCAGACTCAAACAGGTGGACGTGAATGGTTCTTGACGTAGAGTAATTGTGACCATTCTTACAGCCAGCACATGGACAAGGCATCAAACCATCCGCCCGCTTGTTTGCCTCATCCGCAAGCAGAAAAGTACGCACGCCGGTAATGAACTCAAGAGAGCATCGGTCATCGTACATCTATTGCCGGCTCATCATCAATACACAACACCGAAAACACCAAATTAATACAATACATAAAGTTCATACATAAAGATCATACAACACTTAAATGCATCAAACAAATAACTCTCTAGCTAAAGAATTTAAATGCAACAACAAATGCGATCAAGATTGCAACTAAGGTAACAATTGATCCAACAACATTATGATACCAAGCCTCACTATGAATGGCATATTTTCTAATCTTTCTAATCTTCAAGCGCATTTTCTCCATCTTAATCTTGTGATCATTGACGACATCGGCAACATGCAACTCCAATTCCATCTTCTCCCCCTCAATTCTTTTCAATTTTTCCTTCAAATCCTCATTTTCTCTTTCAACTAAATTTAACCTCTCGACAATAGGGTCGGTTGGAATTTCCGGTTCAACTACCTCCTACATACAAATATCTATGTCAACTCGATGGGCATAATTTGTCATAAACACGAAATGCAATGAATAGTTTTAAAAGAGAATATACCACATCCGAATCATAACGCAGACGAGGGCCGACAGGGACGGATATCAAAATCATGGCACTATGTATAACAAACAACGTATGTGTAAGATAATTATACGAGTAACTATATATCCAAATCACACAAACATCAATTTTTTATATAAAACTTCATGAACAAGAGGCTCACCACAAGGTGGTGCCGGCGACGGGACGTTGCGGGCGATGGACGGTGGTTACGACGGAGATTTAGAAGGCACTAAGTAAACCACACCTACATATGCAAACTAAGTGTAATTTTTGACCTGAAATTGCATATAAATCAAATACTAGCACATATATATAATTCCTCCCGAATTACTAAACTCAAAAATCAATCACTATATAAAGAATTGCACGAGCTAATCTAGCAATGAGAGGTGAAAGGACAAAGTTGCTAACCTTTGTGATCATTTGAATGGATGGGGGCCTTCAAATCTTGATAAATTTTGGGCAAAATGTGTGATGAGCTTGAGAGGAAGAGGGAAAAGAATAGAGAGGAGAGGGGAAAGGGGAAGAACAGAGCGAGCTCGGGTGGACGAAGGGTCTATGTAGGACGACCTTTAGTACCGGTTCGTGATATGACCCGGTACTAAAGGTGTTGGAGGGGCCCCGGACTGACAACATCCTGACACCACTCACTTTAGTACCGGTTCGTGGCACGAACCGGTGCTAAAGGTTCACCATGAACCGGTACTAATGATGTCCGCCCGCCTAGCCGTTGCAACCGGCACTAATGGACACGTTAGTGCCGGCTCAAATTCCAACCGGCACTAATGTGCTACACATTTGACCCTTTTTCTACAAGTGTACCCTCCCGTGGCCGCGGGGTACTTACGGAAACTACGGGATATTAAGGCCTCCTTTTAATAGAGAACCGGAACAAAGCATTAACACATAGTGAATACATGAACTCGTCAAACTACGGTCATCACCGGTAAGTATCCCGATTATTGTCACTTCGGGGTTAACGGATCATAACACATAATAGGTGACTATAGACATGCAAGATAGGATCAAGAACACTCATATATTGATGAAAACATAATAGGTTCAGATCTGAAATCATGGCACTCGGCCCCTAGTGACAAGCATTAAGCATAGCAAAGTCATAGCAACATCAATCTCATAACATAGTGGATACTAGGGATCAAACCCTAACAAAACTAACTCGATTATATGATAGATCCCATCCAACCCATCACCGTCTAGCAAGCCTACGATGGAATTACTCACGCACGGCGGTGAGCATCATGAAATTGGTGATGGAGGATGGTTGATGATGACGATGGCGACGGATTCCCCTCTCTGGAGCCCCAAACGGACTCCAGATCAGCCCTCCTGAGAGATTTTAGGGCTTGGCGGCGGCTCCGTATCGTAAAACGCAATGATTTCTTCTCTCTGATTTTTTTTCTCCCTGAAACTCAATATATGGAGGTGGAGTTGGAGTCGGAGAGGCAACATGGGGCCCACGAGGTAAGGGGGCGCGCCCCCACCCTCGTGGCAAGATGGTGTTTGGCAGGTATTTTTCTTATTTTCTGAAAAGTGTCTCCGTGAAGGTTCAGGTCATTCTAAGAACGTTTGCTCCTGCACATAAATAACACCATGGTAATTCTGCTGAAAACAACGTCAGTCCGGGTTAGTTCCATTCAAATCAAGCAAGTTAGAGTCCAAAACAAGGGCAAAAGTGTTTGGAAAAGTAGATACGTTGGAGACGTATCAACTCCCCCAAGCTTAAACCTTTGCTTGTCCTCAAGCAATTCAGTTGGCAAACTGAAAGTGATGAAGAAAAACTTTTACAAACTCTGTTTGCTCTTGTTGTTGTAAATATGTAAAGCCATCATTCAAGTTTTCAGCAAAGATTATAACTAACCACATTCACAATAACGCATAGGTCTCAAGTTACTCATATCAATAACATAATCAACTAGCGATCCATAATAATAAAACTCGGATGACAACACTTCCTCAAAACAATCATAATATGATATAACAAGGTGGTATCTCGCTAGCCCTTTCTGAGACCGCAAAACATAAATGCAGAGCACCTTTAAAGACCAAGGACTGACTAGACATTGTAATTCATGGTAAAAGAGATCCAGTCAAGTCATACCATTGTTCAAGAACTCGGCCGAGTTGCCATTTAAATGCCCATTTAATCGCTACTCAGTGCCTAACTGAGGCGAATAGCACATACTCGGTTCATTAAATGGTCAAGCCGATTTACTGGCATTTAATCAGTTGTCAGACGATTAACTGGTTGTCAAACCGATTAATCGGTGATGGGTCAGGTAACTATTTGAGTATCTGTGGTCTATGAACCTTATTACCTAATACCTATTATGCTATTTGTGTTGAACCTTGTAGTGAATTATTCCATGTTCACATGTGTGGCTGCTATTTATCTTGTTATGTGTGGCTGCATATTGCCAAGTTGTGTGGCTGTCATTTTAATTTATCTTATCATGTCTCATGTGTGGCTGCTTGTTGTCACATGTATGGCTGTCGTTTACTCATTTATCTTGACAAGTTTAGAGCATATACAAATGCATATCTATCTTCTATCATCAATTCTGCAAGTTTGTTGCCTTCCGGTTTGGATGCATCATGACCAAACCATCTAGGTAACAATTCTACCTATTGTGGGGCTGTTTTCTCATATTTTAGTATAAATGTATAACACATACCTGTGAGCATTGGATTATATGGTGTACAATACGTGAAAAACTAGTTACATGTTGCCAATATAATCTCATGTGCAGTCGATTAATGATCGACTGATTAATTCAGTTAAATGGCCGATTAACCGATTAATCACTAATCAGTAGTCGACCGAGCAGTTACCAGTTACCGAATTCCCAAACAATGAGTCATACTGAAGATAAACTAACAATAATGAATGAAAATGACAGTGGTGCTGAGGGAGTCCTGGATTAGGGGGTGTTCGGGTAGCCGGACTATACCTTCAGCCGGACTCCTGGACTATGAAGATGCAAGCTTGGCGATGTGGATATTCAAGATCTCCTACCATTGTAACCGACTCTATGTAACCCTAACCCTACCCGGTGTCTATATAAACCGGAGGGTAGTAGTCCGTAGGCAATCAACTCCATATACAACAATCATACCATAGGCTAGCTTCTAGGGTTTAGCCTCCTTGATCTCGTGGTAGATCTACTCTTGTACTACCCATATCATCAATATTAATCAAGCAGGCCGTAGGGTTTTACCTCCATCAAGAGGGCCCGAACCTGGGTAAAACATCGTGTCCCCTGCCTCCTGTTACCATCCGGCCTAGACGCACAGTTCGGGACCCACTACCCGAGATCCGCCGGTTTTGACACCGACAGGTGCTCTCCAACTGGTGCTTTTAATAAGAGGATAATGACTCAGCATAAAAGTAAATAGATAGGCCCTTCACAGAGGGAAGCGGGGATTTGTAGAGGTGCCAGAGCTCAGTTTTGAAATAGAGGTGAATAATATTTTGAGCGGTATACTTTCATTGTCAACATAACAACCAAGAGATGGCGATATCTTCCATGCTACACACATTATAGGAGGTTCCCAAACAGAATGGTAAAGTTTATACTCCCCCTTCCACCACAAGCATCAATCCATGGCTTGCTCGAAACAACGAGTGCCTCCAACTAACAAGAGTCCCAGGGGGAGTTTTGTTTGCAATTATTTTGATTTAGTTTGCATAAAGCATGGGACTGGGCATCTCGGTGACCAGCCATTTATCTCGTGAGTGAGGAGCGAAGTCCACTCCTCTTGAGAATAACCCACCTAACATGGAAGATACAGAAATCCCTAGTTGATACATGAGCTATGCAAGCATACAAAACAGGATATTTATTTGAAGGTTTAGAGTTTGGCACATACAAATTTACTTGGAATGGCAGGTAGATACCGTATATAGGTAGGTATAGTGGACTCATGTGGAATAACTTTGGGGTTTAAGGAGTTTGGATGCACAAGCAGTATTCCCGCTTAGTACAGGTGAAGGCTAGCAAAAGACTGGGAAGCGACCAGCTAGAGAGCAACAACAGTCATGAACATGCATTAAAATTAATCAACACTGAATGCAAGCATGAGTAGGATATAATCCACCATGAACATGAATATCGTGAAGGCTATGTTGATTTTGTATCAACTACATGCGTGAACATGCACCAAGTCAAGTCACTTAAATCATTCAGAGGAGGATACCACCCTATCATACCACATCATAACCATTTAGTATCATGTTGGCACACAAGGTAAACCATTATAACTCATAGCTAATCAAGCATGGCACAAGAAACTATGATCTCTAGTTGTCATTGCAAAATGTTTATTCATAATAGGCTGAATCAGGAACGATGAACTAATCATATTTACAAAAACAAAAGAGGTCGAGTTCATACCAGCTTTTCTCATCTCAGTCAGTCCATCATATATCATCATAGTTGCCCTTCACTTGCACGACCGAACAATGTGAATAATAATAATAGTGCACGTAAATTGGACTAAGCTGGAATCTGCAAGCATTCAATAATCAGGAGAAGACAAGGCAATATGGGCTCTTTTGTCAGATCAACAATAATGCATATAAGAGCCACCTCAACAATTTAATTATGGTCTTCTCCTATCGACCCCCAAAGAAAAGAAAAGAAATAAAACTATTTACACGGGAAAGCTCCCAACAAGCAAAAGAAGAACAGGAAATCTTTTTGGGTTTTCTTTTTAATCACTACTACAAGCATGTAAAGTAAACTAATTAAAAGCAACAACTAATTTTTTTGGTTTTTCTTAAGGTTTATTAAACACACAAGAATAAAGCATAAAAAGGAAAATAAACTAGCATGGATGATACAATGAAAAAATATGAGCACCGACATCTAGCAAATTGTGTGTGAGCATAAATGTAATGTCGGTGAGAAAAACATACTCCCCCAAGCTTAGGCTTTTGGCCTAAGTTGCTCTATGGCCATGGCTGGCCTGGCGGATATCCATAATAATAGTTGTTGGAGTCGTACTGTGATGCAGCAGCTATCGCCTGCTGAGCTGCAATGTGGCGACGAGCGGCCTCCTCTCTCGTCTCGTACTCATCTGCCTCCTCTCTGGTAATAGTATATCCTCCTCTTGCCTGATAATCAAAGAAAGCAGGAGCAGGGAGAGTAATACGGACAACACGTCATCTGTCAAAGATTAGTCGATACTAGAGAGGTGATCCGTTCCTCTCGATAAACTGGTGGTGAACTATAACATTAAAATCTAGATAGGTAGGTAATTCAATATCATCTTCACGCACATCTATACCAAGAAAATTAGCTACGCGGGTTGCATAAATTCCACCAAAGAAATCTCCATTACGTCTACTAAGATGCAACCTACGTGCAACAATGGCTCCCAAATTATATGATTTGTCTCTTAACACAACACTCCTAAGAATACCGAGGTCAGGGACACACACGTGACATGCTTCATCTTTACCATTTATGCATCTGCCTATGAAGAGAGCAAAATAATGTATGGCAGGAAAGTGAATGCTCCCTATGGTAGCTTGTGTAATATCTCTAGATTCTCCCATAGTTATATCAGCAAGAAAATCTCTAAATTCAGATTTGCGAGGATCCCTTATACTACCCCATTGTGGAAGTTTGCATGCAGTGGTAAAATCCTCTAAGTCCATGGTATAAGATTTATCATAAAGATCAAATAGGACAGTTGGAGAATTACGTGAAGTGGAAAATTCAAACCTTCTCACAAAGGAGCTAGTGAGCTCATGATACTGACTGCACTTCTCTTCCTTGAAGCTCACGAGATCAGCGTTACGCAAATATGCGTTGAATTCTTCTTTTATTCCCGCTTGATCCATAAAATTTTCAGAAGGCCACTCACAAGGACGCACCGGAGCATCTCTCGGTGGCTCTTCGTCAGCATCACGCATTGCAAGCCTGGGTCCTTGCTTCTTTGAAGAACCACCTTGGAACATTTTCCTAAGCATTTTTCTTCCTCTGAAAAATTTTGAAATTTTTTAGTAACTTCAAAATAAAAGTAAACCAAACTCAATAGTATTGATAGCAACTACCCCTACAAGTGCCTAGGGCCTATATCATGCATCAAAACTACTTTTGACCATATAAATTTGACATGCAAGCTTAAGAACAGGGTCACCTAAGTAGCAAAATTTGCAATGAATAAAGCACTAGAACAAAAACTAATTGGACCAATGGAGGAGTCACATACCAAGGAACAATCTCCCCAAGCAGTTTTGTGAGAGGTGCTTTGAGCAAGGAGATCGAAAATGGCAGCAAGATGAGCTAGAACTCGTGCTTGAGTTGGTTATTCGTGTTTGTGGGAGGAAGATGAAGTGTGTGGGTGCAGGAATAAGTGGAGGAGGGCCACCGTGGGCCCACAAGGCAGGGGAGCGTGCCCTCCACCCTCGTGGCAAGGTGGTTGGCCCCCTGGTGTGTTCTTTATTCCTTAAATCCTCAAATATTCTAGAAAAAAATCATATTTAATTTTCAGGGCATTTGGAGAACTTTTATTTTCGAGGTATTTTTATATTGCACGGATAATTAGATAAAAGACAGAAAAATATTTATTTTATTTTATTTAATATAAATATCATAGAGTAAAAGTGGGGTACAGAAGGTTGTGCCTTCTAGTTTCATCCATCTAATGATCATCAAAAGGAATCCACTAACAAGGTTGATCAAGTCTTGTTAAAGAACTCATTCCAAATAACATGGAACCGGAGAAATTTCGAATAACACTATGTTACCTCAACGGGGATATGCACATCCCCAATAATAAGAATATCATATTTCTTCTTGACAGTAGGAAGAGGAAATTCAAAACCTCCAAATATAATTAATGGAATTTTTCCAATAGAGTTGATACTATGAACTTGAGGTTGTTTCTTCGGAAAGTGTACTGTATGCTCATTACCATTAACATGAAAAGTGACATTGCCTTTAGTGCAATCAATAACAGCCCCTGCATTATTCAAAAAGGGTCTTCCAAGAATAATAGACATACTATCATCCTCGGGAATATCAAGAATAACAAAGTTCGTTAAAATAGTAGCGTTTGCAACTACAACAGGCACATCCTCACAAATACCGATAGGTATAGCAGTTGATTTATCATCCATTTGCAAAGATATTTCAGTAGGTGTCAACTTATTCAAATCAAGTCTACGATATAAAGAGAGAGGCATAACACTAACACAGGCTCCAAGATCACATAAAGTAGTTTTAACATAATTTCTTTTAATGGAGCATGGTATAGTGGGTACTCCTCTATCTCCAAGTTTCTTTGGTATTCCACCCTTAAAAGTATAATTAGCAAGCATGGTGGAAACTTCAGCTTCCGGTATCTTTATTTTATTTGTCATAATATCTTTCATGTACTTAGCATAAGGATTGGTTTTGAGCATATCAGTTAATCGCATACGTAAAAAGATAGGTCTAATCATTTCAGAAAAGCGCTCAAAATCCTCATCATCCATTTTCTTGGATGGTTTAGGAGGAAGAGGCATGGGTTTCTGAACCCAAGGCTCTCTTTCTTTACCATGTTTCCTAGCAACAAAGTCTTTCTTATCATAACGTTGATTCTTTGATTCTATGTCATTGTCATTACTAGGTTGAGCATCATCATGAACATTATTATTAACATTATCATTAGTTTCAGGTTCATTACCAGATTGAGTTTTAGCATCAGAAATTGAAATATCATTTGGATTCTCAGGTGTTTCAACAAGAGGATCACTAGAAGCGTGCAAAGTCCTATCATTTTTCTTTTTCTTCTTTTTAGAAGAGCTAGGTGCATCTATATTATTTCTTTGAGAATCTTGCTCAATTCTTTTAGGATGGCTTTCAGGATACAAAGGTTCCTGAGTCATTCTACCACCTCTAGTCATAACTCTAACAGCATTATCATTATTCTTGCTATTCAATTCATTGAGCTAATCATTTTGAGCTTTAAGTACTTGTTCTACTTGAGTGGTAACCATAGAAGCATGTTTACTAATAAGTTTAAGTTCACCTTTGACATTAGCCATATAATCACCCAAGTGTTCAAGCATATTTGAATTGTTTTTGAATTGTCTACCAAAATAAGCATTAAAGTCTTCTTGCTTAGCCATAAATTTATCAAACTCATCTAAGCATGGGCTAGCAATTTTAGTAAATGGGATTACAGCTTTATCATATCAATAGAGAGAATTTACCTTTACTACCTGTGTCGGGTTATCAAGACCATGAGTTTCTTCGATAGGTAAAGAATTTGGATTATATGTTTCTTCAACAGGCGTTAAATTAAGACCATGTATTTCTTCAATAGGAGGTAAATTCATAACATCTTCAGCTTTAGTACCTTTTTCTTTCATAGACTTCTTTGCCTCTTGCATATCTTCAGGACTGAGAAATAGAATACCCATCTTCTTCGGAGTTGGTTTAGGAATAGGCTCAGGAGTTGGCTCCAGAGGTGTCCAATTATTTTCATTTGTCAACATATTATTCAATAGAATTTCAGCTTCATCCGGTGTTCTTTCCCTGAAAATAGAACCAGCACAACTATCCAGGTAATCTCCGGAGGCATCGGTTAGTCCATTATAAAAGATATCAAGTATTTCATTTTTCTTAAGAGGATGATCAGGCAAAGCATTAAGTAATTGGAGAAGCCTCCACCAAGCTTGTGGGAGACTCTCTTCTTCAATTTGCACAAAATTGTATATATATCCCTCAAAGCAGCTTGTTTCTTATGAGCAGGGAAATATTTAGCACACAAGTAATAAATCATATCCTGGGGACTACGCACACAACCAGTATCAAGAGAATTAAACCATATCTTAGCATCACCCTTTAATGAGAAAGGAAATATTTTAAGAATGTAAAAGTAGCGAGTCCTCTCATCTTTAGTGAACAGGGTAGCTGTATCATTCAATTTAGTAAGATGTGCCACAACAGTTTCAGATTCATAACCATGAAAAGGATCAGATTCAACCACAGTAATTATATTAGGATCAACCGAGAATTCATATTCCTTATCAGTAACAAAGATAGGTGAAGTAGCCAAAGCAGGGTCAGGTTTCATTCTATCATTTAGAGATTGCTTACTCCATTTAGCTAATAATTTTTTAAGTTCAGTTCTATTTCTGCAAGATAAAATAGCTAAAGAAGCATCTTGATCAAATACATAACCCTTAGGAAAAGCAAGTGGTTCTTCATCATCACTTTCATCAGTATCATCAGATTCAATATTTTCAATTTCTCTAGCCCTAGCAAGTTGTTCATCAAGAAAAGCACTAAGTGACATAGTAGTATCAGGCATAGAGGTAGTTTCATCATAAGTATCATGCATAGCAGAAGTGGCATCATCAATAACATGCGACATATCAGAACGAATAGCAGAAGCAGGTGTAGGTGTCACAAGCTTACTCATAACAGAAGGTGAATCAAGTGCAGAGCTAGATGGCAGTTCCTTACCTCCCCTCGTAGTTGAGGGATAGATCTTGGTTTTTGGATCTCTCAAATTCTTCATAATGATAAGCAGATATATATCCCAATTGACTCAAAGAATAGAGCTATGCTCCCCGGCAACAGCGCCGAAAAGTGGTCTTGATAACCCACAAGTATAGGGGATCGCAATAGTTTTCGAGGGTAGAGTATTCAACCCAAATTTATTGATTCGACACAAGGGGAGCCAAAGAATATTCTCACGTACTAGCAGCTAAGTTGTCAATTCAACCACACCTGGAAACTTAATATCTGCAGCAAAGTGTTTATTAGCAAAGTAATATGACAGTGGTGATAACGGTAGCAAAAGGTAACAGTAGTAAAAGCAATGTTTTTCGTATTTGTAGTGATGATAGCAATAGCAACGGAAAAGTAAATAAGCGAAGAACAATACGTGGAAAGCTCGTAGGCAATGGATCGGTGATGGAGAATTATGCCAGATGCGGTTCATCATGTAACA
This sequence comes from Triticum dicoccoides, assembly GCF_002162155.2. Taxonomy (NCBI): domain Eukaryota; kingdom Viridiplantae; phylum Streptophyta; class Magnoliopsida; order Poales; family Poaceae; genus Triticum; species Triticum dicoccoides. The sequence goes on along the minus strand of NC_041392.1, from coordinate 86,997,773 downwards.
GTCATAACCTAGGGTGACACAGAACTAGCTCCAGTTCATTGATATAATGTAGGCATGTATTACGAATATAGCCATACGTGCTTATGGAAAAGAACTTGCATGACATCTTTTGTCCTACCCTCTCGTGGCAGCAGGGTCCTTACGGAAACTAAGGCATATTAAGGCCTCCTTTTAATAGAGAACCGGAACAAAGCATTAACACATAGTGAATACATGAACTCCTCAAACTATGGTCATCACTGGTAAGTATCCCGATTATTGTCACTTCGGGGTTAACGGATCATAACACATAATAGGTGACTATAGACTTGCAAGATAGGATCAAGAACACTCATATATTGATGAAAACATAATAGGTTCAGATCTGAAATCATGGCACTCGGCCCCTAGTGACAAGCATTAAGCATAGCAAAGTCATAGCAACATCAATCTCATAACATAGTGGATACTAGGGATCAAACCCTAACAAAACTAACTCGATTATATGATAGATCCCATCCAACCCATCACCGTCTAGCAAGCCTACGATGGAATTACTCACGCACGGCGGTGAGCATCATGAAATTGGTGATGGAGGATGGTTGATGATGACGATGGCGACGGATTCCCCTCTCTAGAGCCCTGAACGGACTCCACATCAGCACTCCTGAGAGGTTTTAGGGCTTGGCGGTGGCTCCATATCGTAAAACGCGATGATTTCTTCTCTCTGATTTTTTCTCCCCGAAACTCAATATATGGAGGTGGAGTTGGAGTCGTAGAGGCAACAGGGGGCCCACGAGGTAGGGGGCGCGCCCTAGGGGGTAGGCGCGCCCCCACCCTCGTGGCAAGGTGGTGGCCCCCCTGGCCTTCATCTTTGGAAGTTATTTTTCTTATTTTTTGAGAAGTGTCTTCGTGAAGTTTCAGGTCATTCCGAGAATGTTTGCTCCTGCACATAAATAACACCATGGTAATTCTGCTAAAAACAGCGTCAGTCCGGGTTAGTTCCATTCAAATCATCCAAGTTAGAGTCCAAAACAAGGGCCAAAGTGTTTGGAAAAGTAGATACGTTAGGGACGTATCACATAACCTAATACATGTGCATTCCATTGTAGAATCTCGAATATACAATGTTTATGTTAGATCATACATTGCACATGATGTTTAAATGCCCCTTAAATCTGGTCAGTCAAGTGATGGTCTTCAAGCCTCCTTCTTTGCTTCTTTTCTTGTATGTAAGATTTTCTCGCACATCTGTGCAATTGCTTATTTGCATCAGCCAGCCATACTAGGACTATTTGCTTTGATTACTCGCTGTTCTTGACCTAATACTCTAACAGAGCTTGTCAACGATTTAAACACTAAGGGCTGCTATAGTGGGGCCTTTTATAACTCATAGGTGACACAAAGGTTTGGCTGTACACTAAAGTAGGCTCTCCAAGAGTACCTGGAGATCCAGTTCGAAGGTATGCCTAGTTTTTACATAGTGCAGACATAGTAAATGCTCATTTCATTGTGTGCAAGTGCAAGAGATATGGCATGTTTCATTATGTGGTGTTGTTTTGTTATAGTCTCATCCTTTTGTGCTCACAGACTGGAAAGTATGCATATTTATCTTCCAAGGAGACGAGTAACTAGTTTGTGTCACCTTCCAGAGGTGGTGCAATGAAGATAAGATTGTGCATTTCCAAGTACAAGATGTTAGGAAGGAGCCTTGCAAGAGAAGTAGGAGCTGCGCTGAGCCTCTTCAACCTGTTAAGGTAAGTCACTGTATCCAACTCAACAGTTCAATTCCTTGTTTGTTTTAGGCATAGTTAATTTGCTCTTTTCAATTGCTTTATTTGTGCTCGGTTAATGAGATGCCCAAAGAATGATGCCTGATGTTGGGTACTTGTATAACTATTAGTTGACATAATTAAAGGCCTTACCATTTAATTACTCTACCGAAGTGTGCCTGAAGCTTTGAAGTCTATTAACCAACCATTATTGAATGAGTCTCACAATCTAGATTACACTAGGCTAATGATTGCATAGTTTTGCGTGCTGTAGTATGTTTGTATGAAATCCTCTGCTGTTCATTATGCTCCGTAACACTTTAATTGAGCTACAGAATGGCCAACTGCTTGCTTCTACGCAACGTGCTGTCTAAATTTGTAACTTGTCTGTGTTTTGGATTGGGCCCCAACATCATGCTCCTCTAGTGAGCTAAGAGAGATTTTTGTATGAAGGCTGCACAGACTACCTTTTTTATAATTTTTAAAATAGGGTTTTTATCATTTATGCCACCGGTTGTGTCTCACTACTCAGTTTTGCCACTAGGAATTTCAACTCCTCAAAAATGCCATTGCTTTGTTAGACACATACTCAAAAATGCCACTAGACACCATTATTGTAATCTCAAATCTCTTTTGCCATGTTATAATGACATAAATACCTATGAACCAACATGCCAGCTCTCCCTCTATCTCGCTACAATAAAGTGTGGGGCCCATTTGTTCCGAACAACGTTCTTATTTTCCTGTAAAATTATTCGCTTGGTTACTCTTGACAACTGGGGCAACACTTATGATTGTGAGATAGATAGAACAGACATGTGGGTCTAGACTTATTTTTATCATATAACATGGTCAATGGATTTGACCTAAAAATAACAATGTCTAATGGCATTCTTGAGCAAACATCTAAAGGAACGATGGCATTTTTGAGATATCTAATGGCATTTTTGAGCAAGCATATCACGAATCGATGGCATTTTTGAGTAGTTGTAATTTCTAATGGCAAAACTGAGTAGTGGGACACAACTAGTGGCATAAATCATGACGTGTAACATTATTGTTAGTCCTATTTTGCCATGTACAAAATAGTCTGTCTTGCTCGCTTCACTGTTGTAACTATATTTTTTTCCCTAGTCATGTGTCCTTACAGAAACATTTTAGGATGAAGTGTAACACCCCCAGTGTCATGCTACAATAACCCTCTATGATTAAACTAATCATTTTCCAAATAGTTCTTAATCACCTTTGTTTAATACTCATTTGGAAATTCCAGTCAAATAAAATTCAAGCGAAGTTTGACGTTGCCCAAAAGTTCGTGGAAAAAAGTTCATCAATTGTCAAAAATTCCATAACGATTATTTGATAAGGAACACAACATCACTCTTGTGCAAAGATGAGCTTTAGTAATTAAAACAGCATCAATTCAGCATTTTTAAATGCTATCCTATTTGTGGATAATACCAAATGAATTCTTCTGGTCTCGAAAAACATTTTTGGCGCTGTCTATAATCACCAGGAATTTAATGGGACACCTGCCAAAATTTTTGCTAAGTGAAATAGTTGGCAAAATATTCTCTTTCTATCTCTGTTAAAAAAACAGAGAAAAACAAAACAAAAGCAAAAGAAAGAAAGAAAGAAAGAAAGAAAGAAAGAAGGAAACCCCCCCCAGCTGGGCCATGGCCCAGCTGGCCACAGGGCCAACCAGGCTATCCCAGCCGCCCCCTACTAACCCCCTCACCCCGTGACCTAACCCAACCCCCTCCCCCACGATTCCCCCGCCTGGATCGGGATCGTGCCCCGGTGCGCCCGGACCCCGCCGCCTCGTCCCTGTGCCCCAACGCCGGCATCTCCCATCTTCGTCGTCGCCTCCCCGTCTCCTCCCCACGTCGGATCTCCT
>NC_041392.1:86970089-86993930 GCF_002162155.2 Triticum dicoccoides | reverse complement strand
TTGCCGTCTCTGGTGCCACCTCGCCGACGCCGCCCCACCGCCTCTTCCTCGCCGGACCGCACCGAGCCTCCCCGCCCTCTTCTCGTCAACGGGGGTGAGCTCCCCGTCAGCCCCCGTCTATCTCCCCCTCCGTATGATGCCCTCCACGTCGTCCTGTCGCCGCGCCCGCCTCTGCGTGCCCGCGCCCCAGGGCGCGCCTCCCCCTCTCCGCCTGTCTCCTGCGCTGACTCTCACTGTTGCTAGCGCCGCTCGTGGACCGCCTCTGCTAGTCCCCGCGGCTGTCGCCACGCTCGTCCCCTGCAGCACCGCCCCGCTCGCCTTCCGCCTCACCTCCGCCCTGCCTGCCGCCTGCTGCTCTCGTTCGGCCTCGCCCGCCGACGCCCGCAGCTCCAGGCGCCGCTGTTGCTACCCTGCCTCTGCTCCCTACGTCGCCGGCGGCCCCTCCAGATGCGTCGTGGGCTCGCCGGCGCCCCCTGATGCCGCGTGCATGCACGGGCGCCCGCCCCGTTAGCCCACTGCACCTGCGTGCCCGAGACCCGCTAAGGCCCCCATGGGCCTATGACAAGGGGACCCGCCCCAGATTTTTTTAAAGGAGTTAAAAATAATAATTATTATAAAAATATTAATTAATTAACTTAATTAACTTAATTAGTTCGGATTAATTAACCTAATCACTTAGTTAACTAACTAATCGTGATTGGTTAGTCTAGCTAATGACAAACAGGACCCACACGTCTGTTGACCCAGTCAACAGGCGGTTGACTGCTGACATCACGCTGACATCATAATTACATTTTTCTAATTAAATGAATTCTAAAAATGGTTTAAATCCTTAAAAATTAATATAAAATAATCCATAGCTCGGATGAAAATACTTTCACTACAAGAAATTTGTTAATCCATGACGAATTTCTATTGACGTTTTCAAAACTGTCATGGATGGCGTGGTATAGCCCACCAAGCCCGCCCAAGCCCGCTAAAGCCCATCTAATCTTTACCCATATAAGATGCTAACCCTAACCCTCGTCCGCAGTCCCCTCCTAACTCCCAATTGCCGCCACCTACTACCTCGCCTCCCTCCTCCCACAACTCTCCGTCGGCGAGCAGTAGAGGTGCCCGCCCCCGCTGTCGGCCGCCTGCATGCCGGTGTGCCCTTCCTCACCCCAGCGTTGGCGCTCGGATCTCGCCCCGCCCTGCCGCAGCAGAAGACCAAGCCGGCGGATTCTCTCCTCTGCCCGATTCACCTCCACCCAGGCCGACTCTCGCCTTCACACGCCCTCGACGCGCAGGGATTCCTGCATTCGCTCAGGTACCGATGGATCTGCTCTCCCGCATCCTCTTCTTCCTCTCGCCCCCGGATTTCCCGCTCAGATTCGCTTCTCCCTCCTCAGATGGACACGGAGGACGCGCTGGGCTTGTGGGAGGACGGCGCCATCCGCTTCATCTTCGGTGAGGACGTGGACGCCAGGGTAGATACGACGGCGGCACCGGTGTGAGTGCCTTCGACAGGTCGCTCATGGAGCTCCGCGTCTTCTAGGAGGTCTTCTCCAGGGCACCGGGGCAGAAGGAGGGCGATGTCTGGTGAGGCTTTGCTTCTCTCCATACCCTCTGTCCCACAATGTTTTTCGTTCTACATCCATGCACTGGTTCCAAACAAGATAGGTAATGCATTTCTGTGATGAAGATCTGTGATATTTTCTCTTTTTCTCTTTGAGATACTATGGACATATACTGTACAACAACAAAACATAAATCTGTTGCACTAGGTTTTTTGTTGCTTACATAAATGAAAGCATGCATGCTGCAACGTCGACTTGTTTGTTTCATATGATTATATATTGTAGTTGTCATCCTTTACTGCTCAATAGTTGGTAGGTTTGTTGTAAATAGTTGTTCTGGGTTATGCACCTTGCTCAATTTTAATTTGTGTGCACTGTATTTGTACCCAACCGTGTAAATTTGTAATATACTGTGTTAATTGTGGTCTTGTCTCTAGTAGCACAACCTTAAGACATAATCCATCTGTCCCCAAATACATGGTGTATAAATTCAGTCAAGAAGTCATTTCTTTCTAAGTTTGACCAAATATGTAGGAGAAAATATCAACAACTACAGTGATGAAAAAATATATTATGAAAGTATATCTAGTGGTGGTTGGTTTGACATTATTTATGTTCATATTTCTGTACATAATCTGCCATCTATTTTGGGGACAGAGTATTGCTACTTTCTTTCTTAAGCATGAAGTTTGCTTACACGATTTATTGCAACAGTCCCGCTTAAATATGAACCGCAAGTTCTTTCATTATGTGCCTGTTGCAATAATCTGTTGTATATGATGCTCCTGTTCTTTATCTGTTAAGTATGTGCCTGACCTTTACTGCAACTAGTTGGGAGGCTGTTGTAAATAGTTGTTTTGTGTTGTCCACCTTGCTTAATTATATTTCTTCCATGTATTGGTGTCCGTCTGGGTATAAGCAAGGAGTATATATGTTCTGTTAAAATAGGTCTTCGAGACACGATTTTTGCTTTGTATTAATAGAGCGACATGTTTTTTTAGCGTTTCGTTCTCAAGTCAACTCATTAATCTCAATCAAGTGACTAAGAGTAAGATTGTTTGCTTTGTAGTTGTACACTGCTAATTCAGAAGTCCGATGTATGTTGTCTGATTTTTTGAATAGTAATTGCCGATAGCATTTATCCTGCCAGCTTTTAGAATTGAGAAACTCATACCATTTTATATCTAAATGAAGAAAAACTCGTATCTGCAGATTCTGTAGGTACATGCTCGTTCTTATCTGCAGTTTTATTGCATGTATTGAGAAAAAGTGCCATGGCTGCCACCTCCTATGTCCTCCGTCCGCCTCATCATCCCCGGTGAGCTCGCCAAGAACATCATTCTTGAATGTCTATGAAGTTTGGACAGTGCACTGAATATTCATACACTTTACTCAAACATCTATTTGCCCTCATGTTCTGCTATGGCACTCACTCAATTTGCATTTGTGAATTATGATGTTTGCTGGAAGTAAACTTGGCTGAAAATACACATAATGCATGCTTGTTCTTCCAACCAAAAATTTAGTCCATGCTTTTGGTCTTTTACTTACATCAAATGATTATTGAGATGTCCCTGTGTCACTGAAGAAGATAATTTGGAATCCAACTCTTGAAAAATGTTTGGTTGAGTTACTTCATGAGCACAACACTGCTTACTGCTGGCTATTTTCTTTTCTTTTCTCACCGTGCGAGCACTAGCAGTGTAGATTTTTGTGAGATCTGCTAGTTAGTTAAGCAACTACTAGAATTTTGGATAAGACGTGATTTAGTTTTTACATTTGTTGCAATTCTCTTCTATCTATTTATATCTAACATATCTAATGGTCTTGTAAATATGCTAGGTTTGATTGCATAGTGGGCTACTTGGTGCTGCCAATAACAATTAGCATGACATGATACATAGTTTCCATCAGGAGGGCCGGCGACAAGATGAATAATAACTTCAATAGTTTAAATGTTCTCTTTGTGTGAGCTGGATTGTACTATTTCCTAACTTTGTTGAGTGATATTTTGTCAACCTATATTGTAAAATTATCATTTCCTGAAGAATTTTGTAAACTTCTATATTATAAATACCTGTGGATGATTGCATACTGATTCATATATGTATGTATGAAACTTTGGAAATACTTTGTCTTGGGCCATAGTTTGCATTATAATTTGTGGAATGCCTTGTGCTTAAAAATGTAGTTGTTGAAAATTGGGCTGAATGAAATAGGCTAATGTGAAGAACTAAATTTAAATTTCCCCAAAATCCGTGACGATTTCTGTGACAAAAAATAGTGTCCACGTAGGCAGCCACGTCATTGTAGTTGGTTAATTGAAAATCCTACGTGGCATCAATCCATGACGGATTGTTCCGTCACAATGATTTGGGCCTTGGGCGGGCCTGGGGCAAATCCATGACGGTGAAAATCCGTCATGGTCAGCATGATGCCAAATTATGACGCGATATACATGACGGACATTGACTCGGTCATGAGTGGGAACCCATGACAGTTTTTTCCTAGTCCATGACGGACTGTCACCGTCACGTATTAACAAATTTCTTGTAGTGTTTGTACATGAAAGTTGCTCAGAACGACGAGACAAATTCGGATACGCAGCCCGTTCGCCCGCCATGCATCCCTAGCATAGCAAAACAGGCAACTTTTCCCCTCCGGTTCATCTGTCTGAGAATGCGAAACACCGGGGATACTTTCCCGGATGTTTCCCCCCTTCGCCGGTATCACCTCCTACCGCGTTAGGTCACACCCGGTGCATCTTATTGCCATGTTATGCTTTGTGGTGCTATGTTTGCTTTATATTTACTGTTTCTTCCTCCTCTTCTCTCCGATAGACCCCGAGACCGATGCTGCCCTTGTGATCGACTACGTCGACGACGACCCCTCCTTGCCAGAGCAACCAGGCAAGCAAACCCCCCTTGAGCATTCCGATGTCGCCTATTTCTTTCCCTCTCATGCTTGCATTAGAACTGCTACTGCTTTCTGTATGATCCTATTCTGATGCATAGCCTGTTGTTGTTACCTGCTTTCATACCTTACCTGCTTATCCTAATTTGCTTAGTATAGGTTGGTTAGAGATCCATCAGTGAGCCCCACCTTGTCCCAGTTGCCCCGCTTTATGTTAAATGACTCGATCAACGTGATCGATGTCCAGGCCCCGACACCGCACATCACCCCCCCTAGTTGTACGACACTACAGAGTTACTATTGAGTGCCGAGGGTGAACCTCATAAGGGCCGGGGCCACAGTTGTACAAACTGTGCGGCCCGCACAGGGCCCATAGAGTTTGAGGGGCCCCAAATTTTTTACAGCCCTATGTATTTACTTTCGCTAGCATGGCATGGCATGGGCATTGGGCCGGTCGGCGCTGGCACGTCAAGCCTCGACCATCTCCCTATCCCGGGCTGCCTGCTCAATCGGTTATGCCCTCGATGCCTCGATCGCAGGAGGCAGGGATCGATCGCATCTAGAGGAAACCGAACAGCGCGGGATCTGGTTCGCATCTAGATTTGCTGACGCCGCGACGGGCGACATGGTAACAGGTACATGAATTACAACCTTCATTGGTTCGCATCCATGATCCATCGATTATTCCTCTTGTAGTCTCCTGATCTCTGGTTTTCGGAGAGGAATTTTCAATCATATACTTGTTGGCTGTCTTTTGACGCCTCTTCTACATGTATTGAGAGAGTATTTGCTAGCTAACTACTATGATTCTATCATTCTAGTTAGTGTGATTCGATGATATACCTATTGTGATTCTAGCTATCTACTACCACCTCCGTTTCATAATATAAAAACGTTTTTAACACTAGTATAGTGACAAAAATATTCTTACATTATGGGACAAAGGGAGTAGCTAGCAATTGTGTTATCAACACGGTATACACCTAGTTATTGTGATTCGGGTTCTCAGGGAGCAAAATTGTTTCTTATACACTGTATATACATTGGACAGTCCTCATTGTACTCCTAATTCTACTCTGATAAATTTTTTCTTATATACTGTATATACGTTGGACAGCTCTCATGGTACTCATAATTCTATTCCTATTATCCTAATTCCTATTTCCAAATTACTTTTGGCAGGGATTGTTAGACAGATGGGTTATTTCCTACTCGGTTAAATATCACAGTATAGCATTTCAACCGGTCAGGAGACGTGGCTAGTTGAGTTAGACGGTTCGTCTAATTTCCAAATATCGACGCATATTCTGCAATTGATATCTGCTGCCATATGAATAGGTATGATTTTTTATATAACCAATTGTTATGTAAGACATTATATCATAATTGCTCTTTAGTTCATTTTACTAAGATAGGGCCCCACTTTTTAGTTTCGCACAGGGCCCCCAATTTTGCCGGCCCGGCCCTGAACCTCATACATCACTCCTGATGAGATCTCTGTAGTGTAGCTATTCGGTCGTGATCATCGAGGGTGATTTCCTCCTTAACTACTTCCGATACGACTCTGTCGTGCAACCCCTCAAGTGTGAACCTCGAGGGTGAATCCTCTAACGTTCACCTTGATGATTACATCGAGTGGAATTCGCCGAGGGTGATTCCTCTGGTTTTCCCCTTGGTGTTAGACACACAGTTACTATGGTTACAATGACTTTACGACTGAACCATGTTACTAAATACGGGTAGACCCTGAGGGGTACCCGCGCGACCTTAATAGCGAGTGATGTGGAGTCGGGTTGACCTGGAAGGTGCCCACGAGATACTTACGAGGCGTGGCCAGGCATTCTTAGCCCTTGTCACAAGTACTCGGGACGGGGCGACGGGGTCACATCGATCGTGAGTCTCTGCTCGTTACCGCGTGTTCCTAATCCACTACGATTTGGATATTTGATCCGTGGCGTCTCTGCCCTGATAGCACTAACCATCACGTGGGCATAGTATGGGCGTTCTGCGTCGTATACATCAGCGGAAGCTTAATAGACGTCAGTGACTGAGTGGCGCACGCCGGGTTGGACTGCGTAAGCGCCTGCCTTGTTGAAGGAGATAGCTAGGTCTGCTCACCGGCCGCGTATGCAACATGCAGGGGTTCCTGGGGAGATGGCCCATGACCCCTAGGGGCATAGGTTTAGTCCAGCGTGCTGGCCTCTCTATTAAGCCTAGTTCGGGTTGCGGCGTATTGTTTGGCTGAGGCCGGGCATGACCCAGGAAAGTGTGTCTGGCCGGAGTTAATCGAGCATGGTGGGTAAGTTGGTGCACCCCTGTAGGGAAGAAAACATCTATCGATAGCCTGTCCTACGGTAACGGACACTTGGAGTTGTATCCCGATCGATACAACTAGAACTGGATACTTGTGATAAGACTGGATGGTGATGAGTAATCGTTTGTGATGATAACTGGATAGTATGGCTCTGGGATTTCTTTCTCGCAGGGAGTCGAGAAAGGATCTCTGGCCGAGGTTGATAACACTTTTACTACTTTACTTTATAATACTCTTCTCCCTCCTGTTGCTGCAAGATGGTGGTTTCCAGAAGATGCTAGTCTTCGATTGGACTAGCTTCTCCCCCTCTTATTCTTGGATTTCTGCAGCCCAGTCCACATATACATCTTTCCTTTGATAATTTTGCATATGTAGTGTAGATCCTTGCTTGCGAGTACTTTGGATGAGTACTCACGGTTGCTTTGCTCCCCCTTTTCCCCCCTTTTCCCATTCTTCTCGGATGTCGCAACCAGATCATGGAGCCAAGGATCCAGACGACACCACCGACGACTACTACAACCCCGAGGGTTCCTACTACTATGTGGAGGCCGCCGCTGACTAGGAGTAGTTAGGAGGTTCCCAGGCAGGAGGCCTTGACTTTTCGATCGTTGTTGCTTTTGTGCTAGCCTTCTTAAGGAAAACTTGTCTAACTCATGTCTGTACTCAGATATTGTTGCTTCCACTGACTCTTGTGTTTTCAAACTTATGTAGTCGAGCCCTCGAGGCCCCTGGCTTGTAATATAAAGCTTGCATTATTTTATTTTGTGTCTAGAGTTGTGTTGTGATATCTTCCCATGAGTCCTTGATCTTGATCGTACACATTTGCGTGTATGATTAGTGTACGATTGAATCGAGGGCGTCACAAGTTGGTATCAGAGTCGACTGCTTGTAGGTAGCCCCCTTTCCAACTCCTTGGCCGAAGTTGAGTCTAGTCACTACAAAACTTGTACTAACATGGCTGTGTGGCTTACGTGCCCACGTCACCATATGGGTGGTATTAGGATCTTTTATTTCTCGTCTATAATCTGGAACTCTGATCTCTCTTCTATTCGGGTTAAATGGTTTTACTAACTCAAACATTAGGATCTCGTGATCACATCCGCCTGGAGAGCCCCTTATTTCAGATGATCGCCTGCTGCATCAGAAGATTCCGAAGATACTCTACGATATTCTCTCGAGACTTTCTTCCTGATGCCTTTGCAATTCCCTACCACCGAAATATCCTTATGGATAACTACGCACACTTGCCAATCTTACATTCTATCTCGTTGATCTTATTATTACAAGATGCCCTGACTGCTCTCCTTTTTCCGAGAATCCCTGAGCTTACTGCCTTGCAGTTCCTTGTCATCTGAATACCCCTACGGATAACCTTGTGCACCTATCGAGTATCCGCTCATCCTCAGTTGACTCATGTACTTCACAAAAGTCTTCGTAATACCATTCGTTCTTGTGAAAATCCTCAACAACCTATTGTTCTTGAATTTCTTGCTTGCTTCCACTGTGGTTAATACCATAGGTCTAGTAATATTTTTTTCAGCTATTGTCATTATCATTTTGAGTCCGTTGATACAATATGTTGCGAATGCTCGCAATCCTCAATCAGATCCTAGAATTCATCATTCCGACTCAGACGTCATTTTAACATGTGCTGAATCTCGATCAATCAAATCGCCATTGATTGTACCCCTAAGGCTATTCTACCTATCCATCCCTAATCAGAGCATTGCTTATGATCCCTTCTCTTGGAAGTCATAATTCCTTTGCAGTTGGGCTTTGAGTTAGTCAGTTGTTTCTATAATCTGATCTCCTTGCATTCTTTCTTCCTATGGTTGAGTACTGATGCTCACATCAGATCCCTTGTGGACCACCAGACCCTTTTTTCGGATTTTATCCGACAATGTCCTTCATATTCAGTAACCTTGTAGCCTTTTCCTCGGATACATAATGCTTTTGGTAAATTGTATATCCTCCGCTTTCTCAAGCATGCTCTACTACCGAGCTTGTGTTATTATTCTTGAAATCTATGATATATGTTCCTAAGATGCCCCGATGGGTTGAACTTATGCCTTCCCTAATCTGTGTGAACGCGAAAGTTATGTGGATTATACTCTACTGGCTTTTTGTCAGATAAAATTTCAATACTACAGATGCACCAAGAGCGAGAAGTAAAATGAAAGGTTATGCATTGTAGAAGTGGGAGTCGACCCTAAACCTTGTGTTCATGCCCACAGACACGGTGTGGGACTTATCATGAAAGCTTCTTGCAAGGATATTTAATCATTTGAATAATTCTTCCGGTATCGTGAATTGGATCCCTTGTAGTTATGGTCCCGACCATATTTCCTCCTTGATTCCATTTATTGGGTAAGTTACAATTACTTATCCTGTGCAAATCATTCCCCCGACCAACCTCTACTCCGATTTACCTTCTGGCATTACACCTAGTACTTGATACTGGGAAGCTTTATACCCCATCACATCATTCCTAGCTTGGTCGGCTATATATTTTATCTTGTCAACCTTTTAACTGTGCTACCTGGTCCTTATGCTTGGAGCAACTTCCGACGATGAGCTAAGCTTACGTTGATCTTCCTCATCTTATCATTTCTCCTTGAATAGCAAGCTTAATTTCGAGTTTGTGTCGTACGCATGGTTCCAATAACCTTTCGATTCATCATTCCTTTGACTGGATGTCATCACCGATCGATTACGTCTTCATGAAATCTCTCGACAAATGTGTCGTGATCATCATTAACATTCTGAGCTTTTCCAGTATATCAATCGAATTCATGATGAGAAATACAATCCCCCCCTCGATGATTTGTGTTATCATCGACAACATTCTTGTCCTTTCCCCAACACAAACTTGTTCATATAATTTCGAAATTACATCCTTTTTGACATGTCGATGGATTGCGGCTGAGCCCGTCAGCCACACCCTCATCTTTTCCCTGCTAAAATTGTATGACTTATTCTTTTTAAATTGTTTCCGATGGATCCTTGGTGTATCCAGAGTCTGACCTTTACTTGAAACCATGTCATTGCTATCTCGAAGCATGTATGTGGTAATCTGATCTCCAAATAAGAACATTTGAAGCATGATACAAAATTTTCTTTATCAATTATCCAAACACCATTGTACGGGTAATGTCATGAAATTTCTTTCCCTTTACCTAATTGGTTATCTACTTACTATCCTGTCATGGATATCATCCTCTGCTTGTCCTTGGGAAGGATATACTCCTGATAATTGTGTTTAAACACATTTTCCTTTCCATTGTTCTGATTAATATACTAATCATATTTTCCTTTCCATCCTTTTGTTTAACCTTTCCGGTAAACTAACTTATCTCAGTAGAGATAATTCCTTGCTTAGGTAAGCAACTCAATGTACAACTCTGTCAGTAAAGACCTTGTTATTATTGCTATTGACCTTCCGGTAACCACCGATGGACGAGAACTTTTCCTAATGGCCCGCCTCGTTCAACGAGCAGGATAATGTTTCTCTTCGTCCCTCGCCCCTGGTACCGACATTGTTGCCGACATAGCTGACAGACTGCCCTCTGACATGCCTTGCTATCATGACTATGCAAGATGTCATCGCTCCTTCTATTTTAACCCACATGGTGGGCCCATAACCCACAGTTCCACAGGATCGAAACCTGACTCTTCTGTATATCCTATATTCCTAAGTATCAATTGCTCTTGGCTTTGTGTGTTGTCATGAGCCACCATTCGAGAGTTAATCTATTCCCGATGCTCTGAACCCCCCTTCTCACACTCTGTTCAGGTATCGATCGTTTGTCCATTCGCTTGAAACTGCCTATTGTACCTTCATATTTTGCTCTCGATGTTTTCTTAAGTTTCAACTCGAGAGACACTTCTGCCACATTCCCTGAATTGTTCACCAGATAATTAACCCTATAAGGGTCAGTTCTTTCAAAGTTACTCTTTACTTCCGCACTTAAATCTCGAGATGAGATTTCGTGTAGTGGAGGAGATTTGTAACACCCCCAGTGTCATGCTACAGTAACCCTCTATCATTAAACTAATCATTTTGCAAACTGTTCTTAATCACCTTTGTTCAATACCAATTTGGAAATTCTAGTCAAACCAAATTCAAGCGAAGTTTGAAGTTGCCCAAAAGTTCCTGGAAAAATGTTCATCAATTGTCAAAAATTCCATAACGATTATTTGTTAAGGAACACAACATCACTCTTGTGCAAAGATGAGCTTTAGTAATTAAAACAGCACCAATTCAGCATTTTTAAATGCTATCCTATTTGTGGATAATACAAAATGAATTCTTCTGGTGTCCAAAAACATTTTTGGTGCTGTCTATAATCACCAGGAATTTAATGCGACACCTCCCAAAAATTGTGTTAAGTGAAATAGTTGGCAAAATAATTCTCTTTCTCTCTCTGTTAAAAAAACAGAGAAAAACAAAACAAAAGCAAAATAAGAAAGAAGGAAACCCCCCTGCTGGGCCATGGCCTAGCTGGCCACAGGGCCAACCAGGCCGGCCCAGCTACCCCCTACTAACCCCCTCACCCTGTGACCAAACCCAACCCCCTCCCCCATGATTCCCCCGCCTGGATCGGGATCGTGCCCCGGCGCGCCCGGACCCCGCCGTCTCGTCCCTGCGCCCCATCGCCAGCGTCTCCCGTCTCCGCCGTCGCCTCCCCGTCTCCTCCCCACGCCGGACCTCCTCGACCTCCTCCCCGACGGCCTCCCCAAGCCACGCTGCGCCCCGTCGCCGCTCGCTGTCTCTGGTGCCACCTCGCCGACGCCGCCCCACCGCCTCTTCCTCGCCGGACTGCACCGAGCCTCGCCGCCCTCTTCTCGTCAACGGGGGTGAGCTCCCCGTCAGCCCCCGTCTGTCTCCCCCTCCGTATGCTGCCCTCCACGCCGTCCCGTCGCCGTGCCCGTGCCCCGTCGCGGCTCCCGCACGCCCACGCGCGCCCAGGGCGCACCTCCCCCTCTACGCCCGTCGCTTGCGCCGGCTCTCACCATTGCTAGCGCCGCTTGTGGACCGCCTCTGCTAGTCCCTGCGGCTGGCGCCGCGCTCATCCCCTGCAGCACCACCCCGCTCGCCTGTCGCCTCACCTCTGCCCCGCATACTGCCTGTTGCTCCCATCCGGCCTCACCCGCCGACGCCCGCAGCTCCAGGCGCCGCTGCTGCCGCCCCGTCTCTGCTCCCTACGCCGCCGGCGGCCTCGCCGCAACCACGACAGCCCCTCCACCTGCATCATGGGCTCGCCGGCGCCCCCTAATGCCGCGTGCACGCACGGGCGCCCGCCCCGTTAGCCCACTGACCCGCGCGCCCGAGACCCGCTAAGGCCCCCAGGGGCCTATGACAAGGGGCCCCGCCCCAAATTTATTTTAAAGGAGTTAAAAAGAATAACAATTATTATTATAAAAATATTAATTAATTAACTTAATTAATTATGATTAATTAACCTAATCACTTAGTTAACTAACTAATCATGATTAGTTAGTCTAGCTAATGACAAACGGGACCCACACGTCTGTTGACCCAGTCAACATGCGGTTGACTGCTAACATGATGCTGACATCACATTGACGTCATAATTACATTTTTCTAATTAAATGAATTCTAAAAATGGTTTAAATCCTTAATAATTAATATAAAATAATCCGTAGCTCGGATGAAAATACTTTGTACATGAAAGTTGCTCAGAACGACGAGACAAATCCGGATACGCAGCCCGTTCGTCCGCCACGCATCCCAAGCATAGCAAACATGCAACTTTTCCCCTCCGGTTCATCTGTCCAAAAACGCGAAACACCAGGGATACTTTCCCGGATGTTTCCCCCCTTCGCCGGTATCACCTCCTACCGCGTTAGGTCAAACCCGGTGCATCTTATTGCCATGTTATGCTTTGTGGTGCTATGTTTGCTTTATATTTACTGTTTCTTCCCCCTCTTCTCTCCGGTAGACCCCGAGACCGATGCTGCCCTTGTGATCGACTACGTCGACGACGACCCCTCCTTGCCAGAGCAACCAGGCAAGCAACCCCCCCCTTGAGCATTCCGATATCGCATATTTCTTTCCCTCTCATGCTTGCATTAGAACTGCTACTGCTTTCTGTATGATCCTAGTCTGATGCATAGCCTGTTGTTGTTACCTGCTTTCATACCTTACCTGCTTATCCTAAACTGCTTAGTATAGGTTGGTTAGAGATCCATCAGTGACCCCCACCTTGTCCCAGTTGCTCCGCTTTATGTTCGATGACTCGGTCAACGTGATCGACGTCCAGGCCCTGACACCGCACATCACCCCCCCTAGTTGTACGACACTACAGAGTTACTATCGAGTGCCGAGGGTGAACCTCATACATCACGCCTGATGAGATCTCTGTAGTGTAGCTATTCGGTCGTGATCATCGAGGGTGATTTCCTCCTTAACTACTTCCGATACGGCTCTGTCGTGCAACCTGTCAAGTGTGAACCTTGAGGGTGAATCCTCTTACGTTCAACTTGATGATTACATCGAGTGGAATTCACCAAGGGTGATTCCTCTGGTTTTCCCCTTGGTGTTAGACACATAGTTACTATGGTTACTATGACTTTACAACTGGACCATGTTACTAAAGACGGGTAGGCCTTGAGGGGTACCCGCGTGAGCTTAATAGCGAGTGATGTGGAGTCGGGTTGACCTGGAAGGTGCCCGCGAGATACTTACGAGGCGTGGCCGGGCATTCTTAGCCCTTGTCGCAAGTACTCGAGACGGGGCGATGGGGTCACATCGATCGTGAGTCTCTACTCGTTACCGCGCGTTCCTAATCCACTACGATTTGGATATTTGATCCAAGGGGTCTCTGGCCTGATAGCGCTAACCAACACGTGGGCATAGTATGGGCGTTCTACGTCGTATACATCAGTCGAAGCTGAATAGACGTGAGGGACTGAGCGGCGCGCGCCCGGTTGGACTGCGTAAGCACCTGCCTTGTTGAAGGAGGTAGCTAGGTCTGCTCACCGGCCGCGTACGCAACGTGCAGGAGTTCCCGGGGAGATGGCCCATGTCCCCTGGGGGCATAGGTTTAGTCCGGCATGCTGTCCTCTCTATTAAGCCTAGGTCGGGTTGTGGTGTATTGTTTGGCTGAGGCCGGGCATGACCCAGGAAAGTGTGTCCGGCCAGAGTTAATCGAGCATGGTGGGTAAGTTGGTGCACCCCTGCAGGGAAGAAAACATGTATCGATAGCCTGTCCTATGGTAACGGACACTTGGAGTTGTTTCCTGATCGATACAACTAGAACTGGATACTTGTGATAAGACTGGATGGTGATGAGTAATGGTTTGTGATGATAACTGGATAGTATGGCTCTGGGATTGCTTTCTCGCAGGGAGTCGAGAAAGGATCTCTGGCCGAGGTTGATAACACTTTTACTACTTTACTTTATGCTACTCTTCTTCCTCCTGTTGCTGTAAGATGGTGGTTTCTAGAAGATGGTAGTCTTCGATCGGACTAGCTTCTCCCCCTCTTATTCTGGCATTTCTGCAGCCCAGTCCACATATACAGCTTTCCTTTGATAATGTTGCATATGTAGTGTAGATCCTTGCTTGTGAGTACTTTGGATGAGTACTCACGGTTGCTTTGCTCCCCTTCCCCTCCCCCTTTTCCCATTCTTCTCGGATGTCGCAACCAGATGGTGGAGCCCAGGATCCAGACGACACCACTGACGACTACTACAACCCCGAGGGTGCCTACTACTACGTGGAGGCCGCCGCCGACTAGGAGTAGTTAGGAGGTTCCCAGGCAGGAGGCCTTTCCTTTTTGATCGTTGTTGCTTTTGTGCTAGCCTTCTTAAGGCAAACTTGTCTAACTCATGTCTGTACTCAGATATTGTTGCTTCCGCTGACTCTTGTGTTTTCAAGCTTATGTATTCGATCCCTTGAGGCCCCTGGCTTGTAATATAAAGCTTGTATTATTTTAATTTGTGTCTAGAGTTGTGTTGTGATATCTTCCCTTGAGTCCTTAATCTTGATCGTACACATTTGCGTGTATGATTGAATCGAGGGCGTCACATGAAGTAACATCAACACAAAGATCTGCGAGCAGTGCGGCATGGCCGTTACCGAATGATTATGGATTGGAATTTGAATGTGCTGATGTTCTCGAGCATCAACAAGAGGTGGCAAGACAACGTGTACATGATTCTGAACGTACAATCACCAAGTTGAGACTGGACATGCAGGTATTAGATGCAAGAGTCAAAAAAATGAAACAAGACACTGAGGTAACAAAGAAGGAATTGGAGATTTTGCAGACTTAAATTTGTGCTATCTAAATCCGGCCAATCCTATTTTCTAAAGAGATTATAGTTCAAATGGTAAGTTATGTTGATGCGCGTCCATGATGTATTAGCTGTATTTGCCCAGTGTATGTAATTTGTTGTTTGTGTATGCTTTATTATCACTGATGCCGAACCATAATGCCCAGTGGGTACAATCGGCTGTAATTTCTTTATTGTATAGTGTAGGATTATTCTACGTTTCTATGCCTTAGTATCTTTATTGTGTAGTGTATGTTTTTAGAGGTGATAGTATAGAGTAGGATAATTCTTTGAATATGCTATGTCATTCAAATGGGGGCCAACTCGCCCAAACGTTGTAGTGACCATGGCCGTCCACAGGCCCTACGATCCATGGGCCATCTACATGGCGGACGATCCATGGCCTTCTATGGGCTGTCAGATCCGTGGGCCTTCTATGGGCCGTCGAGTCAATGGGCCTTCTACATCCCGTAGGATCCATGGGCATTCTACGGGCCGTCTCATCTATGGGCCTTGTACGGGCCGTATAAGTTGAAATCGTCCGTTCATGGGCCGATCATAATGGGCCGTCGTTAATCAGCCGTATTTGATGACGCTATGAAAATGGCCCAACGTATTAACGGGCCACAAATGGGCCGACTATAACCATGGGCTGAATTTGGTCCACAAGCAGAAAATGACAATAATAGGCCAAAAGTAAACGAATGCTGGAAATGAGCCCAAGAATAAATGGGCCCTGAGAAGGCCGAAAGATAACATGGAATGGAAACAGCCCAATGGAATAATGGGCCGTTAATGGGTATAAAGTGATACACTGTTCATTCCGGGCCAGTTTTACCACGAGCTGTTAATGGGCCGAGGGTTTCTAAGGGCCTCATATGGGCCGAAAGACATCATGGGCCATACATGGGCTGGAAGTTAAAACAGGATGGAATTATATTGGACGGCCCAGATGATGCTACTGGACCTAATTCGGATAGGCCGTAAACGGGCCCTAGGTTAGCGGGCTGTAAATGGGCTATATGCGAACAGGCCGTTAACAGGCTTGCCGTGGGCCGGCGCGCCATGTTTTGACCAAGTCAAACGGGCCGGCCTTTTCACAGGAATGGGCCTGTATTGGGCTGTGCCACATGTCGATGTATCATAGGCACTTTGGGTCCAATGTGTGGATGACATCTGTCCCAACGGCGAGCCGACACGCGTTCCCTCCAGCCAATGATGATTTTACACGTGGAAAATCCCCATTGCTCGAGGCTGTTAACGGGTTATCGAATGCAAAACTAGACCCGATAGCTTAACGGCGTTCCGTTATGGTGTATTCCATGTGTCGGTCACCCTTGACGAAAGCACTTCTATGACGCGTGATTTATCGTCATGGAAGTGGACACTTACATGATGATAATTTTGGTAATGTCATGGAACACTTCTACGACAGCACATGTATGACTATCTTGATTCTGTCATAAAATTGTCATGGATGTACATGCATGACAAAAAACATGACTTACGGTGACAAACACGTATCATCGCGGAAGTGTATTTTTTGTAGTGGAAGCTTAAACCCTAGTTTATGCGTAGCTTCGTAAGGGGCTGATTTGGATCCATATGTTTCATTCTATGGTTAGGTTTACCTTAATACTTATGTTGTAGTTGCAGATGCTTGCAACAGGGGTTAATCATAAGTGGGATGCTTATCCAAGGAAGGACAGTACCCAAGCACCGGTCCACCCACATATCAAATTATCAAAGTACCGAATGTGAATCATCTGAGCATGATGAAAACTAGCTTGACGATAATTCCCATGTGTCCTCAGGAACGCTTTCCTTTATATAAGAGTTTGTCCAGGCTTGTCCTTTGCTACAAAAAGGATTGGTTCATATTGCTGCACCTTATTTACTTCTATTACTTGTTACCCTTTACAAATTACCTTTTCACAAAACTATATGTTACCGATAATTTCAGTGCTTGTAGAGAATACCTTGCTGAAAACCACTTATCATTTCCTTTTGCTCCTCGTTGGGTTTGACACTCTTACTTATCGAAAAGGCTACGATAGATCCCCTACACTTGTGGGTCATCAATGATGTGGTAAACAAATTGGTCTGTTTGACAAAAGTTTGGATACACACCAATCACAAACCGGAACAACTCACTAGAAGGTTCGTGGTTCCGAGAGGGAACAATGCACATTTGATGACGAACGGGAGATAGCTTCCTCTTACGGCCTTCAATTTTTTTCTACGTCTAACGTGCACTAATACAACTGTCATGTGAAATTTTTGAAAATTTTAGGGGTCATTTGACCTTTTAAAGACATTTAAGTGATTTTCTAACCATTTAATGACCGTAATTCAAATTTGAACTACATCTACATGCAACGCCTAACCATAACGGTTTGAAAAATCGTATTTTTGTGTACTTGTGTGCGAGTTAATTCCATGCGTGGTAAATTATAAGGAATTTTCAAACATATTGGTCTCAAGGCATGGGCACACATGCATGGAGTAGCATGGCATTTTAATTCCAAAAAATTAAAAAATGACCAGAAAAACATGAAACCTTGCTTGATTTAATGTCATGCCATCAAGATGATGTGGTAAAAAATTGGCATCTTTGATAAAAGTTTGGACACACACCCCTCACAAACCAGAGCAACTCACTAGAAGGCTCATGGTTCCGAGAGGGAACAATGCATGTTTGATGATGAACGGGAGATTGCTTCCTCTTACCGCCTTCAATTTTTTTCTACGTCGAACATGCACTACTACAACTGTAATGTGAATTTTTTGAAAATTCTAGGGGTCATTTGACCTTTTAAAAAATTTAATAGATTTTCTAACCATTTAATGACCATAATTCAAATTTGAACTACATCAACATGCAACGCCCAACCAAAACGGTTTGAAAAATCATATATGTGTACTTGTGTGCGAGTTAATTCCATGTGCAGTAAATTAGAAGGAATTTTCAAACATATTGGTCTCATGACATGGACACATGCATACATATGTATGGAGTGACATGACACTTTAATTCCAAAAAAATTAAAAAATGATCAGAAAAACATGAAACCTTATGTGATTTAATGTGATGCCACCAAGATGATGTGGTAAAAAAATTGGCCTGTTTGACGAAAGTTTGGACACACACCCATCACAAAACAGAGAAACTCACTAGAAGGTTTGTGGTTCTGAGAGGGAACAATGCATGTTTGATGACGAACGGGAGATAGCTTCCTCTTATGGCCTTCAATTTTTTTACGTTTAACGTGCACTAATACAACTGTCATGTGAAAATTTGGAAAATTTCAAAGGTCATTTGACCTTTTAAAGATATTTAAGTGATTTTCTAACTATTTAATAACCGTAATTAAAATTTGAACTACATCTACATGCAATGCCTGACGATAATGGTTTGAAAAATCATATTTTTGTGTACTTGTGTGTGAGTTAAAAAATCACCAGACGATGTAAATATCTGGTGTTCAAAAAACAAAATGTAAAGATCTGGCAAGACAACTGCCCCCCCCCCCACACGATTGGCAGTCTATCTCGTGGCTCGAGGTTTGGTAGGTGAATGGCGGTGATCATTAATCAGACACAGTTCTGCATTGGAATCCGTCAGCAATTATGTTCACACACGGATTTTGGCTATTATGTTCACACACGGATTTTGCTGCGGGAATCGTGTGTAATTCAAACTATAGTACTCATAAATTCCGGCAACCGGCGTTTGTACTGTCCCCGTCGATCTATATTCCGGACGACAATAAATACTACCTTTCTCATGTCGTCCAGACTGCATCCTCATCTACATCCTCCCCTCGCTCGCCATCTCTCTCTCTCTCTCTCTCAAATGGCTGCCATGGCGCCGCCGATCTGCCCACACGCCGACGAGGAGTCGCCACCCCCCGAGGATGCTCACTCGATTAGCAGTGACGAGGACCCCTACGCACTGCTTGACGAGGTTGCGCTGGACCCCCCAACTTTGGATTGGTTTTGGGGCCAGTACAATCTTTGTCTGTGGAAGTCGCTGCCACCGGCTGAGGAAGCCAGGCAAGTGGCGTTCAAGAAGGAGATGGCGGAGGAGGAAGGCAGGTACCAGGCGTCCTGTGAAGCCCGTGATGCCGCCTGGAAAAAGGAGGTGGCGGTACTTTAATTGAGCTACAGAATGGCCAACTGCTTGCTTACTTCTACGCAATGTGCTGTCTAAATTTGTAACTTGTGTGTGTTTTGGATTGGGCCCCAACATCATGCTCCTATGGTGAGCTAAGAGAGATTTCTGTATGCAGGCTGCAAAGACTAGCTTTTTTATAATTTTTAAAATATCACCTGCTTATGCTTCATGACGTGCAACATTATTGTTAGTCCTATTTTGCCATGTACAAAATAGTCTGTCTTGCTCGCTTCACTGTTGTAACTTATTTTTTGCCCTAGTCATGTGTACTTAGAGAAACATTTCAGGATGAAGTAACATCAACACAAAGATCTGCGAGCAGTGCAGCATGGCCATTACCAAATGATTATGGATTGGAATTGGAATGTGCTGATGTTCTCGAGCATCAACTAGAGGTGGAAAGACAACGTGTACATGATTCTGAACGTACAATCAACAAGTTGAGACTGGACATGCAGGTATTAGAAGCAGGAGTCAAAAAAATGAAACAAGACACTGAGGTAACAACGAAGGAATTGGAGATTTTGCATACTTAAATTTGTGCTATCTAAATCCGACCAATCCTATTTTCTAAAGAGGTTATAGTTCAAATGGTAAGTTATGTTGATGCGCGTCCATGATGTATGAGCTGTATTTGCCCAGTGTATGTGATTTGCTGTTTGTGTATGCTTTATTATCACTGGTGCCGAACCATAATGCCCAGTGGGTATAATCGGCTGTAATTTCTTTATTGTATAGTGTAGGATTATTCTATGTTTCTATGCCTTAGTCTCTTTATTGTGTAGTGTATGTTTTTTAGAGGTGATAGTATAGAGTAGGATAATTCTTCGAATATGCTATGTCATTCAAATGGGGTCCATCTCGCCCAAACGTTGTAGTGACCACGGCCGTCCACAGGCCGTATGATCCATGGGCCATCTATGTGACGGACGATCCATGGCCTTCTATGGGCTGTCGGATCCATGGGCCTTCTATGGGCTGTCGGATCCATGGGCCTTCTATGGGCTGTCGGATCAATGGGCCTTCTATGGGCCATTGGGTCAATGGGCCTTCTATGTCCCGTAGGATCCATGGGCCTTGTACGGGCCGTCTCATCTATGGGCCTTGTACGGGTCGTATAAGGGGTCGTAAACGGGCTAGAGTTGAAATCGTCCGTTCATGGGCCGACCATAACGGGTCGTCGTTAATCAGCCGTATTTTATGACGCTATGAAAACGGCCCAACGTATTAACGGGCCGACTATAACCATGGGCTGAATTTGGCCCACAAGCAGAAAATGACAGTACCAGGCCGAAAGTAAACGAATGCTGGAAATGAGCCCAAGAATAAATGGGCCCTGAGAAGGCCGAAAGATAACATGGGCTGGAAACGGCCCAACAGAATAATGGGCCGTTAATGGGTATAAAGTGATACACTGTTCATTACAGGCCAGTTTTACCACGTGTCGTTAATGGGCCGAGGGTTACTAAGGGCCTCATATGGGCCGAAAGACGTCATGGGCCATACATGGGCCGGAAGTTAAAACAGGTTGGAATTATATTGGACGGCCCAGATGACGCTACTGGGCCTAATTCGGACAGGCCGTAAACGGGACCTAGGTTAGCGGGCTGTAAATGGGCTATATGCGAACAGGCCGTTAACAGGCTTGCCGTGGGCCGGCTCGCCACCTTTTGACCAAGTCAAACGGGCCGGCCTTTTCACAGGAATGGGCCTCTGTCGGGCCATGCCACATGTAGATGTATCATAGGCACTTTGGGTCCAATGAGTGGATGACATCTGTCTCAATGGAGAGCCGACACGCGTTCCCTCCAGCCAATGATGATTTTACACATGGAAAATCCCCATTGGTCGGGGCTGTTAATGGGTTATTGAATCCAAAACTAGACCCGATAGCTTAACGACGTTCCGTTATGGTGGATGCCACGTGTCGGTCACCCTTGACGAAAGCTCTTATGTGACGCGCGATTTATCGTCATGGAAGTGGACACTTCCGTGATGATAATTTTGGTAATGTCATGGAACACTTCTACGACAACACATGTATGACTATCTTGATTCTGTCATAAAATTGTCATGGATGTACATGCATGGCAGAAAACGTGACCTACGGTGACAAACACGTATCATCACGGAAGTGTATTTTTTTGTAGTGGAAGCTTAAACCCTAGTTTATGTGTTGCTTCGTAAGGGGCTGATTTGGATCCATATGTTGCATGCTATGGTTAGGTTTACCTTAATACTTCTGTTGTAGTTGCGGATGCTTGCAATAGGGGTTAATCATAAGTGGGATGCTTGTCTAAGGAAGGACAGTACCCAAGCACCGGTCCACCCACATATCAAATTATCAAAGTACAGAACGCGAATCATATGAGCGTGATGAAAACTATCTTGACGATAATTCCCATGTGTCCTCGGGAGCGCTTTCCTTTATAGAAGAGTTTGTCCAGGCTTGTCCTTTGCTACAAAAAGGATTGGGTCATATTGCTGCACCTTATTTACTTTTATTACATGTTACCCGTTACAAAATTACCTTATCACAAAACTATCTATTACCGATAATTTCAGTGTTTGTAGAGAATGCCTTGCTGAAAACCGCTTATCATTTCCTTCTGCTCCTCGTTTGGTTCGACACTCTTACTTATCGAAAAGGCTACGATAGATCCCCTACACTTGTGGGTCATTAATGATGTGGTAAAAAAATTAGTCTGTTTGATGAAAGTTTGGATACACACCACTCACAAACCAGAGCAACTCACTAGAAGGTTCGTGGTTCCGAGAGGGAACAATGCACATTTGATGACAAACGGGATATAGCTTCCTCTTGAGGCCTTCATTTTTTTTCTACGTCTAACGTGCACTAATACAACTGTCATGTGAAAAATTTGAAAATTTCAGGGGTCATTTGACCTTTTAAAAGCATTTAAATGATTTTCTAACCATTCAATGACCATAATTCTAATTTGAACTACATCTACATGCAACGCCTAACCATAACGGTTTGAAAAATCATATTTTTGTGTACTTGTGTGCGAGTTAATTCCATGTGCAGTAAATTAGAAGGAATTTTCAAACATATTGGTCTCAAGGCATGGGCACACATGGATGGAGTAGCATGGCATTTTAATTCCAAAAAAATAAAAAATGATGAGAAAAACATGAAACCTTGCTTGATTTAATGTCATGCCATCAAGATGATGTGGTAAAAAATTGGCATCTTTGACGAAAGTTTGGAAACACACCCCTCACAAACCGGAGCAACTCACTAGAAGGCTCATGGTTCCGAGAGGGAACAATGCATGTTTGATGACGAACGGGAGATTGCTTCCTCTTACCGCCTTCAATATTTTCTACGTCTAACGTGCACTACTACAACTGTAATGTGAATTTTTTGAAAATTCTAGGGGTCATTTGACCTTTTAAAAAATTTAAGTGATTTTCTAGCCATTTAATGACCATAATTCAAATTTGAACAGCATCAACATGCAACGCCTAACCAAAACGGTTTGAAAAATCATATATGTGTACTTGTGTGCAAGTTAATTCCATGTGCAGTAAATTAGAAGGAATTTTCAAACATATTGGTCTGATGACATGGACACATGCATAAGTATGAATGGAGTGACATGGCACTTTAATTCCAAAAAATTAAAAAAATGATCAGAAAAACATGAAACCTTGTGTGATTTAATGTCATGCCACCAAGATGACGTGGTAAAAAAATTGGCCTATTCGACGAAAGTTTGGACACACACCCCTCACAAAACGGAGCGACTCACTAGAAGGTTTGTGGTTCCGAAAGGGAACAATGCATGTTTGATGACGAATGGGAGATAGCTTCCTCTTACGGCCTTCAATTTTTTTTACCCTTAACGTGCACTAATACAACTATCATGTGAAAATTTGGAAAATTTCAGAGGTCATTTGACCTTTTAGAGATATTTAAGTGATTTTCTAACTATTTAATGACCGTAATTCAAATTTGAACTACATCTACATGCAATGCCTAATGATAACGGTTTGAAAAATCATATTTTTGTGTACTTGTGTGTGAGTTAAAAAATCATCAGACGGTGTAAATATCTTGTGTTCAAAAAAGAAAATGTAAAGATCTGGCAAGACAACTACCCCCCACACGATTGGCAGTCTATCTCGCGGCTCGAGGTTTGGTAGGTGAATGGCGGGGATCATTAATCAGACACAGTTATGCATTGGAATCCGTCAGCAATTATGTTCACACACGGATTTTGGCTATTATGTTCACACACGGATTTTGCTGCGGGAATCGTGCGTAATTCAAACTATAGTACTCATAAATTCCGACGACCGGTGTTTGTACTGTCCCCGTCGATCTATATTCCGGAAGACAATAAATACTACCTTTCTCATGCTGTCCAGACTGCATCCTCATCTACATCCTTCCCACGCTTGCCATCTCTCTCTCTCTCTCTCTCTCTCTCTCTCTCTCTCTCTCTCTCTCTTTCTCTCTCTCTCAAATCTCTGCCATGGCGCCGCCGATCTGCCCACGCGCCGACGAGGAGTTGCCACCCCCCAAGGATGCTCACTCGTTAGCAGTGACGA
>NC_041392.1:86957965-86969666 GCF_002162155.2 Triticum dicoccoides | reverse complement strand
GATTGGTTTTGGGGCCAGTACAATCTTTATCTATGGAAGTCACTGCCACTAGCTGAGAAAGCCAGGCAAGTGGCGTTCAAGAAGGAGATGGCAGAGGAGGAAGGCAGGTACCAGGCGGCCTGTGAAGCCCGTGATGCCGCCTGGAAAAAGAAGGCGGCGGAGCTTTGGGGCTGGGCGCGTCGTCGTGCCGAGGAGGTGTACGAAGATGGGTACTTCACGAGGAAGGTCATAGGCGTTGGACGCCTCGCCGCTGTGTGGAGGTGGGCTGATAAGCTCCAGCGTGCCACCGATGAGGAGCTCCGATGGGCGCCCATCGAGATGGCAAGATCGGCCACGCGCGTCCGCCAGCAAGAGGCAACTCCGTACGTCAAGCGCTACGAGGCGGAGGAGGCGGAGTACTGCCTCCGCACTGGGAAAATGTCACGCATCAGGGAGCTACTGGCAAGGGCTGCCAGAATACTGGCCCCAGGAGGGATTATTAGTTTTAGTATTGTTCGTTTTCAATTTTATGCATTGTACCTAGTAGTTAAGTATCATCATGTATATGTGATGATATTATATATATATATATATATATATATATTATGTGATGAACTAATCATGTATCCATTTTCTATCTATTTTTGTATACTAATGTGAATCTAGTTGTTATCATCCACATATACAGAATGGAAAGCGTATATACACATATTGAAACAGAACTTATAAGAATGGAAAACAGAGTACACACATTGAAATAGAGTAATTAATACATAGTTATCAGCGTCGAAACGACTTTTCAAAATAAAACGCGTCCATGAGACCATGACCAGCAGCCCTTGCCTACGGTAGCTCTTGGCTCTGCCTGAACTCATGCATGCGTTCGTCCAAGCGGTCGATACGCTCGCGGTACATCTGGAGCGCGATCTCGAGCTCCAAGTTGGCTATTTCATCGGAGATCACCAGCTCGAGGATGCGACGGCCATGTTCCTCTACTGCGCCCATATGGACACCTGGGCCAAGGAGGCGGTTGAGCCTACGGACCAGCACGTTGGCATCCAGCGGGTCGCGGATAAGGTGAACGGCGGCACCCATGCGAATGGCGCGGGTCGGCGTCCGGTGCTAGTACGACGCGGTCGGCTCTGGTGCAAGTACTGCGCTCAGGGCCTCTGCCCACTCCCGGCGAGGAATGGGGGTACTGACCGGACGTGTACCCTGCTGCGATGCTATGTCGACAGCAGGCAAGCGCCGATGGATCCGCTCTTGCTGTGCGGTGCGCCGCACCTCTCGCTCTGCGGTGCTCCAACGGCCTCGCCGTGCGGTGAGCCGCAGCCTATCGGCGCGGACGCGCCTAGCTTGCTCTGTGGCGCGCCATTGATCATGTTGTGCGATGAGATGCAGCCTATCGGCGCTGACATGCCTATCTTGATCCGTGGCGCTCAAGCGCCATGCGCCAAAGGTCTACTCAACCCTGGCGATAACGCGCATCAAAGTGTCGTCCATCATGTCGCCGGGAGCGCCTCGGCCTCGACGGGCCGTGGCGCCTTCTTGTTTTCCTCGTCGACGAGGTTGATGACAGAGGCGGCTCTTTGGTGGGTTGGCATGCTTGGAAAAGGTGGATGTGCTACAGGCTGCGCTTGTCGCCTCCGTGTGTCACGCGCCGCCTATGCGCAATATCGGTGGGTGGCGGGAAACACGTGAGGAAATGGCGGGAAACGATGGCGTGCTCATAAAATGCCGTCAATTAATGGAAACTTAGCATAGAAGGAACATCGAGCTAGCACAAGAAGGAGATGATGATTAGATGAACACGGACCACACTAGGGAACCGTTTCTATTATTATCGGTATTTGCACACATTTCTGATTACAGACCTGTTTGCGGCATATCACAAACATCTTGGTATATTGAACTATTTCTGTTCTCTTGCCTCAACACAAACAGTTCATCCGAGTGAACTGCATGCCATATGTCGCACACACCTTCATCTGGCTGCCCGTTTCTTTTGTGTTGCCTAACCACAAACAGTTCATCCAAGTGAATCGTATGTTGTACATCACACACACCTTCATCTGGCTGCCCGTTTCTTTTGTTCCTCCTCATCGCAAACGGTTAACTGAGCTAAACCATATGCCCTGCATCGCACACGCAACTAAAATCTGAACCGTGTTTGATGCATCCTCCATTGCAAATGTTTTGCACCTTTTTGACGGTTTTTTACACCACCGTTTGCGATTATGGCATCACACACAGTTTCGTCGAAGGGTCTCTGATCATAGTGTCGCGTTAGCAGCATCCTACAATAGTCTAAGGCATGAGCTAAATATCATTGATTGAGCAATGTGGCATGAACCTTTGCACACCCACCATACTCATCGTGATATCTTGTTTATGTGTAGGCATGGACATAGGGGGAGAGTTGTTCTCTCAATGAACTTTCCCTCCCCCCATTATGCATAAATTTATCAACTCTTTCACATTAGCCTTTTTTGATGGTACTTGTGCTTCAAAGATGAGTTTTGTTCATGGGCCCAAGGTTAAAATCTTTGTGGTGCCATACCACTTGACTCAAACATAGGTGGCCTCGACCACCGCCCTCTCTTTGAGAGTTATGTGGTTTTTGTTTCTTGTCCTCTCGTGGGCATTTTTCTACCTTAGTGTTTGCTCCCTCGCGCCTTCGTGTTTTCTTGTTGCTTGAGCTAAGCCTTTTTCTATCGAGTCTTCGAGTTTTTTGGCTGGCCAGTACTACCACTGGAGGCGCGCGATACTACCTCCGATGTTCATCAAGCGGTACTACCACCCGCCTGAGCGGTACTACCGCTGCGGGGAGGGACTAGGGGGTTATGTCGGGGCAGGGGGAGTTTCTTTCTCCCCCATACCCATTCACTCGACCACCTCGTCCTCTTCGTGCCCCAGTGACGAACTCGCCGCAGGAGGGTGCCAGTGGGTCGCCTCCTCCGGGATGTCCTTCACCTTTTCCTCCGGTGGGATCGATCCCCACCTCTTCCTCTAGCCATGGATGCTGGTATTGCC
This sequence comes from Triticum dicoccoides, assembly GCF_002162155.2. Lineage (NCBI taxonomy): Eukaryota > Viridiplantae > Streptophyta > Magnoliopsida > Poales > Poaceae > Triticum > Triticum dicoccoides. The sequence goes on along the minus strand of NC_041392.1, from coordinate 86,966,654 downwards.
CCCGATCTCTTTCTCTTTGCTCCTAGGTTTCAAATCTAGGCTTTAGGGGCAATAGGCTTTGCATTCATCAATTTTTGGCGAAGTCGAGGTTTGAGTAGGATTGTGAAGGCTACTAGACCGTTTGGATTGATGTTTGGTAGGTCTATGTTTGAACTTGGCATCCCGGCAGTACCGTATTTGGCAGCGGCAGTAGAGGAACCGCCATTCCCCGCCTCGAGTGGTACTACCGCTCCCCTAGAGCGGTACTACCGCTGGAGGCCAACTTCCAGCATACCCATACCAACTATTAATCCTTGTTTCTTTCTCTGGTGGCTTATGCTCATTCTGTCGTGTTGTCTCTTGTGTTCGTTTGTTTGGTTCCAGGTGATGGCCCCTCAGAGCAACCTGTCCGACGTGTCTACCCCGGGCATTCTACTTCAAAGCGCTATCGCACTTCTGAGTCAGGGGCTGCTTCCTCAAGTGTTCCTCCTCCTTCTCAACCCAAGAAGACTGTTGCGAACAAGCCCAAGCCTAGGGCCAAGTCTGTGACAGAGATGACTGCAAAAGAATTCTAGGAAAGGCGCTGGCGCAACCTATATGCAGAAGATCAAGAACCCACTTTGGTCAACCGCCCGTTCCGGAACCGGTTTCAATGGGCAATCTATTTTGATGTGATCAAAGCGAAGAATAATCTTTATGTTGATGTCTGCTCCATCGACATTGCTTATATGGAGAAGGATCCTACCTACTTTGGCGAAGCTCTGCAGATGTGTACTCAACTGAATATTCTCAGGATCATGGAGTTCAACAAGGACGACTTTGATGCGGATTTGGTAGCTCAGTTTTATGCCATGGTTCATCTGGGAACTGATGCAGAGAGGACATTGACTTGGATGACTAGTGGAAAACTTCTGTCTGTCAAATGGAAGGCATTCAAGGAATTGTTTGGGACTACAGATCATGGGCTTGAGAACCCGGTTGGCTTTTGTCCTCACCAGAAGAAAACTTCTACTCACAAGAAAGCTCTCTAGCCGTTCTACACTATGAAGATTAACCCCGAGATGCAGAAGGAGACGTATGAGCTGCCTGCCTACCTGGACATACTTCATTGCATCTTTAGGGAGACTATTTTCTCACGCATTGGGAACTTGGATATGGTTCACTCGTTTCTCGTGGACATGTTACTTTTCTGTCAGCACGAGAAGGAAGAAAACACTTGAGAGTCCTTGGATATTTCTCATGTCATGTGGTCTGATCTTCTCACCGCTATCTTTGAGAGCAAGTGCCCCATCTATGGGCCTTTTCTCATGTTGCTTATTGAGAAGGCTTGGGAGCACACTTTTCCTGGTGTTGTGCTGGAGACTAGCGAGTTGATCCCTCATGAGATCAAGCGTCTGAGGAAGAAGGAGAACTGGGGCACTTCGGTTTCGAGGTCTGGAATTCCATCTGGAGCTGACAAAGCTGAGACAAAGGCTGATGCTGATGATGATGAGGACTAGGAGCCCTCTGGAGCAGAGCCCCCATGGGTAAAGAAGCTCAAGCGCAAGATGAAGAAACTTTTCTGCATGGAGTCTCATGGGCAATATATGGCTCATGTGTCTGAGAAGAAGGCCAGGAGCCGTCACAAGGAGCTCATGCGTCAGTTAGGTACAACAGTTGTCAGCGGTTCTGAGGGCAAGATCACAGATGAGAAGGAGTGGGTTCGGTAGCACTGCCTATGGACATACTCAGACATTGAGGAGCCCCCTGCCGATGACGGAGGAGCTCTGTGCGTTCGGTTTATTTGGTTTACATGGTTCAGTTTATACGGTTTTTTGGTTTGTATGGTATTAATACTTCGGTAAATACGGTATGAAATTAAAATACGGTTCGGTTTCGGTATATACCAAATTATTTTGGTATGGTTTCAGTATATACCATAATAACCAAAGTTGACGCGAATTTGAAAATGATGTAATAATAATTTGCAAATTTATTACTCAAAACACATACTACTTTACACAAATAGTATATAACTATATATGTAAGTATATATGCATGCATTGATTCATCTATTTATGGTTATGGACGTACTTAGCATTTTAAAAAGAGAAAAATGACTATGTTACAAAAAAATATGTGCTTAGTAGGGTATTTGACTCATGTATAAGAAAAATGACAACTAGTATGGTTGTTCATCTAAAAAATATAAATTTATTTTTTACTTCGGTTTATTCGGTTAACCTTCTGGTTTTTCGGTATATATCATAAAAACCAAAGTTCAAATCGGTATGAAAAGTTCATACCATACCGAAACTAGAAACCATAAAAACTGTAAAATCGGTTCGGTTCGGTTTATTTTCGGTATGGTTTTCCGGTTTGGTTTTCATATGCACAGAGTGATGCGGGGATGTGATGATGGCGATCGTCAGTTGTGCTATCACATGTGGCCGTAGCAGCACTCTTTGCCCTTTTGGTGTCTCGATGCCAAAGGGGGAGAGAGTTTAGGGATTTGTCGTTATCGAGTTGCGAGTGTGTCTCATTTTCCTTGTCTTTCTCTTTCTCTCTCGCAAACTATTTTCTTGTCATTTGCTTTGGTTTGGTTTGTGTTCGAGAGTCCTGGTCCCTATCACATGGTGTGAGACATATTCTACCCTATCATATTATTATCTTTGTATGTCAAGTACTTTAGTAGTTTGTGAGTTCATGCTTATCTCATATGTCTACATTGCTCACTTGCTACTCTATTGCTTTCTAGCTCATATATGTCTCATCTTTGATGCAAATGTTGTCATACTATAAAATATAGGGGGAGTGTTGATCCTAATGTGTGTACTTTGCAATCGAAAGGCACTTCTAATTAAGTGCACACATTTAGGGGGAGCCGGTCTATATTTTGTAGTCTCTAGGATTCACATATTCTCTTGTCATTCCTTTGTGCAAATCCTGTGTTGTCATCAATCCACCAAAAAGGGGGAGATTGTTAGGGCATGTCTCTCTCTAAGTAGTTTTGGTGATTGATGACAATGCTTTTGCGGACTAATTGTGTGCGTTGAGTATTTCAGAGAATCATTCATTGGCACGAGACGATTCTTTCCCCGCGGAGCTTTAAGTGGAGATGGTGTAGTCTCTTTCATTTCGATTTTGGTGGACTTGAGTCAATGGAAAGGCTAGGGTGGAATCAACACGTACACATCATTTTTGCACCACCCATCTCCTTTCCTCTCCTTGGAGTTTGTTGTTTCAACGGAAGAGGAGATTGTGAGAGATAGCGGTAGTACTACCACTAGCGCGGTAGTACCGCCCATAGTCCTCAAGCGGCAATACCGCCGTCCTACCACGGTAGTACCGCTTGGGCGCATCGGCGGCAGTACCGTCCTGGTTCGGCATTGCTACCGCCTCGATTCGAGGTCTTTTCTCGTGTCGGGTTGTATGGAAGTAGTAGCGGCAGTAGCAGCGGTAGTACCGCCCGTGAGCGGTAGTACTGCGGCTACCACCACTACTAGTGCCGCCCATACCCTCTTTCTCTCCCCCATTCCCCACTACTAGGAAAAGGGCTATAGATGGAAATGACACTAATGGCGCACCAGACATGTGGTGCGCCATTAGTATATACTAATGGCGCACCACCTTCTGATGCGCCATTAGTGTTGAAACTACTAATGGCGCACCCTGCCCACGGTGCGCCATTAGTACCAAAATTTTTTTTGAACTAGTGCGCCTGTCCAAACATACTAATGGCGCATCCACTGGTGGTGCGGCATTACTAGTTGTAACTAGTAATGGCGCACCAGCCAGAAGGTGCGCCACTAATGTTATTTTTTTTATTATTGTTTTTATTCCTTTTTTTGCAAAAGTACTAATGGCGCACCACCAGGGGGTGCGCCATTAGTAACCTGGATTACTAATGGCGCATTTGTTGCTGGTGCGCCATTAGTAAGTGGGCAGCAACAAGATATTTTGGACAGCCTCTCCTCCCACACTCACTTTCTCCCCACTTCATTCTCTCCACCGCCTCCTCCTTGTCTCGGGTGCCTCCTCTTTTTCACCTCATTTCCACCATAGATTCATTCAAATTAAGTGGTTAAGTTACCTTGTTTTGCTAGGTAAGTAAGGGGGAAGCTATATTTATGTTGTTCTCCCTACAACAATGTGCACATGCACTTTTTATGGCCTAGCTAGATCTATGTATGTTCGTGGTGTTGCATATGTTTGTGGTGTTGCATATGTGTTTGTGTTTGGAGGTGTACCGGTATTTGAAATGCGATTGTTGCCAATATTTTGCCGGAATGTTGATTCATTTCCGTTTCGGCGAGAATTTTGGCATTAAGCATTCTTTTTGGTCCTATTTTTAGGGAAAGTCATGCCAAATTTTTTCTTGGTTCTAAAATATCGTTTTGCTCTACCCCGCAGGCGACCATGGTCCGCACGATGACCGAAGGCATCGTGAATAGGTTTTTGAGGTCCGCGAAGGCCGAGATGCTTCAAAAGAACGAGACAGAGATAAGATGTCCGTGTCGAAGATGCAAGCTGAATAGCCTTATTGCGGACCCGGATTCTGGGCAGGTGCGGGACCACCTGCTCTTGCGTGGTTTCATGGATGGCTATCGGTGGCAAGGTGATGAAGATGACTACGAAGTCGTCCATGGGGGCCGGGCAAGAAATGAGGAAGGGCAGCAAGACAACCACCGCGGCTCGGGGGGGCGAGAAGACGAAGAATCCCCAGGAGATGATCACGACGGTGATGCTGTACACAGTCATCATGTAGAAGATGCAGGACATGATGATGATGCCGGCGGAGCAGACGACGCTGGACCATCGATGGGCTGGGTGCAGGACCCTCATATTCAAGAGCTGCTTCTCAAGCAGACGGATAACGCAAGAGCTGCCGCCCGAGAGAAAGCCAAGATGGATCAACTTGAGTTAGACGCAGTTACTCCATTGTATGAAGGATGCAGGCCCGAGGATACCCACCTGAAAGTAACGCTCATGGCTCTGGAGATGAAGGTAAAACACAAAATGACCGACGCATGCTTCGACGAGAACATGTCATTCTGGCACGAACGTCTTCCCAAGGGGAACAAGTGCCCGACCAGTTTGGAGGAGGCGAAGAAAATCGTGTGTCCTCTGGATTTACCGCACGTGAAATACCATGTGTGCATGAACAATTGCATCATTTATCGGGACGAGCACGCGGAGTCTACCATATGTCCGGTGTGCGGTGTCACTCGATACAAGAAGAGGAAGAAAGCTCCTCGAAAAGTGGTGTGGTACTTTCCGATCACTCCTCGTCTGCAGCGGTATTTCGCGGACCCTAAGGTAGCAAAGCTCCTGCGTTGGCACGCGGATAGGGAGGAGAAGAAGCGAGAAGATGACGCAAATGATCCGGAGATAGATAAAAAAGACAAGATGCTGAGTCACCCTAAGGATGCGAGCCAGTGGCAAGCGTTGAACTTCAAATACCTAGAATTTGGGAACGATCCAAGGAACATCATGCTGGGCGCGAGCACCGATGGAGTCAATCCGTTTGGCAGCCAGAGAAGCACACATAGCACCTGGCCTGTGTTTGTGTGGATGTACAACCTTCCCCCCTGGTTGTGCATGAAGAGGAAGTCCATTCACATGAGTATGCTAATTGAAGGGCCGAAACAACCAGGGAACGACATCAATCTGTATCTGGGGCTGCTGAAAGAGGAGATTGACACGCTGTGGAAAACGCCAGCCAATACGTGGGACGCCGCAGAGAAAGAATATTTCCCTATGAGAGCCGCACTGCTCACGACGGTGCACGACTATCTCGGTTACGGATATCTTGCGGGGCAGGTAGTCCACGGATTTTCTGGATGCGTAAGGTGCATGGATGACACAACGTATCGCCAGCTAGATAGAGATCCCGGGTCTTTGAAAACCGTGTTCATGGGACATCGAAGGTGGCTTCGCAACGATGACCCGTGGAGGAAACGCAAGGATCTGTTCGATGGTGAAACCGAACCCCGAAAACGCCCGTGTACGAGGAGCGGCGAGGAAATAGACAAGCTGTTGAAAAATTGGAAAGACTGCCCACTGCCGGGAAAGAAGCAAAAGGCGCCAGAGCCGCTGCTGAAGGTATGGAAAACGAGGTCTGTTTTCTGGGACTTGCCGTACTGGAAGATCCACCGTGTGCCTCACAGCCTTGATGTCATGCATATCACGAAGAACATGTGCGAGAGTCTGCTTGGTACCCTGCTCAACATGCCAGAGAGGACCAAAGATGGGCCGAAAGCAAGGGCAGACTTGAAATCAATGGGCATCAGGCAGGAGCTTCACGCTATATATGATGATGATGATGATGATGATGATGATGATGATGATGATGATGAGGCGAAGCAGGACACAGAAAGTCGTCGCAAAGGCAAAAAGGCCAAGAAGACCGGAAATGACTACCCTCCCGCGTGGTTCACTCTAAGTCAGGAGGAGATCGAGCAGTTTTTCACCTGCCTCCTAGGAGTAAAACTTCCTTACGGTTATGCGGGGAAGATAAGCAGATACCTAGACCCAGCGAAGCAAAAGTTCAGCGGGATGAAGTCTCACGACTGTCACGTGCTGATGACGCAGATACTTCCAGTTGCAATCCATGGGATCATGGACGCGCACGTCCGTGAAACGCTATTTGGCCTATGCAACTTCTTCGACGTCATCTCTCAGAAGTCGATTGGCGTGAGGCAACTCAGAAGGCAACAGGAAGAGATCGTGGTGATACTATGCGAGCTTGAGATGTACTTCCCGCCCGCATTCTTCGACGTTATGGTGCATCTGCTGGTCCATATAGTGGAGGATATCATCCAACTCGGGCCGACGTTCCTGCACAGCATGATGCCGTTCGAAAGGATGAATGGTGTCATCAAAGGATACGTTCGCAACATGTCACGTCCAGAGGGAAGCATAGCCAGGGGCTTTCTGACCGAAGAGTGCATCTCCTACTGCACGAATTATCTAGGCATCGAGAACCCCGTTGGTCTGCCCGTCAACAGGCACCTCGGCAGGCTCGCTGGATGGGGTCACCGTGAGGGTCGCCGCGAAATGCATGTCGACTTCGAGGGTCGACTCGCCGACTTTGAAAGAGCAAACCTAGTCGTGCTACAACACATAGACGTGGTCGATCCTTGGGTGGTAGAGCACAAAACCTTTATTAAGAAGACGTACAATCACCAAGGCCAACATAGGATGGACGGAGATATACTCAAAGAGCACAACTCATGTTTCACGCGTTGGTTCAAGCAGAAGCTTCTGTCGTACCCTTTACATGAGGATTCTTCCGCGGAAGAACAACTCATATTCGCCTTGTCATAGGGCGCCGAGCACAACCTGATGACCTATGAGGCGTACGATATCAACGGCTACACATTCTACACCGAGGCCAAGGACATGAAGAGCGATGGTTATCAGAACTCCGGGGTAACGATGGAATCCTACACCGGTAACGACAAGGACAGATACTACGGAAGGATCGAGGAGATCTGGGAGCTGAGCTACGTTGGAGAGAAGGTCCCGATGTTCCGTGTCAGATGGGCCAAGAATGTCATAAAAGAAGACCGGTATTTCACCACCATGGTTATACCCGAAGCCAAATCCAAGACCGCAGGCGCAAACGTCACCGCGAAAAATGAGCCATGGGTACTGGCTTCCCAAGTGGACCAATGCTTCTTCATTACCGACCCGCCAAAGCCCAGTCGTGTTGTCGTGAGGAGAGGCAAAAGAAAGATCATCGGAATGGATGGAGTAGCCAATGAGCAAGACTTCGACAAGTACGGCGACCCGAGGATCGAACATGACGACGATGATGAAGTAGCAGCATACACCACAAGAAGAAGCAGGACCACCCTACCTAAAGGACGTCCGTTCCACAGAAGAACTCCATTTGCGAAAAACAAGGGCAAGAAGATTGTGAACAGATAGCTAGCTAAGATCGATTGTATTTAAATCGTAGCCTTCATTTATCGATTGTATTTCATGGGTACTTTTTGAACTATCATGAATATTTTTAAATTTCATGGACACTCGATCTCGATCCCCCTCCATCTCGATCTCTATCCCACCTCGCCGCCGAGCACCCCCCCAGTCCACCGGTCGCCGCCGCTGACCCCCCGCACCCTCGATTCCCCTACTCAACCGCCGCCGCCGACCCCCCGCACCCCGCGCAACGTCTTATAAAAAAATAAGTATCAAACAGCTTTTTAAATACTACTGTCTTATAAAAAAATATTACTCTTATTATTTAAACAAGTTTGAACATATTTAAACACAAATAAGTATCAAACAGCTTTTTAAATGCTAAAAAAAATTGTGGAGCCTGGGAGTCGAACCCAGGACCTCCTGGTGTGAGAACTGGCTGCTGACCAGTCGAGCTAGTAGAGGGGACTTGATGTGGATCAGTTCTGGTGGTACATAACCTGTTGGCTCGAGTTGAAATAAAAAAAATACTAATGGTGCACCACGGTGAGGTGCGCCATTAGTATGGATATACTAATGGCGCACCACGGTGAGGTGCGCCATTAGTATTGTGTCCGATCCCCCCTTCCCTCTCCCCCTTCGCCCGATCCCCCCTTCCCTCTCCCCCTCGCCAGTTCCCTCTCCCTCTCGATCCACCGCCGCCGCTGCCGCTGCCCTGACCCACTGCTCACCCTCGCCCTCGGCCTCTCCCTCCCTCGCCCTCTCCCTCGCCCTAGATCCCCTTCCCCTCTCCTCTCCCGAC
>NC_041392.1:86936650-86957571 GCF_002162155.2 Triticum dicoccoides | reverse complement strand
GCCGCCCGGACGCCGCCCCGTCCACACCACCGTTGCTGGAGCACCACCACCACCCGGACCTCGTCCCCGACATCCTCCCCGCGCCCCACTCCCCGGCATCCTTATCCTCTCCGACCGCCTCCTCCACCCCGGCCCGCTCCTCCAAGGTAAGCTACTGCCCCGACCCCTATCCCCTTCCCTCCTCCCATCCCATCTCCATATGAGCATGATAATTTGCATGAACCTTGGATGCCTAAAAATTTCAGATAGTTTTTTTAACATGAGCTCTTAAGTGCGGACAAGTATTTTATTTGCATATATTCTTTCTCAAAGTTTCTCAGACACCCAGATTTTGTTTTTGGCACGAACTCCTCCAATGTCCATATGATCATGCAAATTTGCACCAACCTTGGATGCCTAAAACTTTCAGATTTTTTTGAACATGAGTTCTTAAGAGCGGACAAGTACTTGCATGCCTGAAATGAACACGATGATCATCAAGTCAACTGGTTATTGGTCGATAGTATAGACAACTAGCTACACTGAGTGACGAAACTAAACAAGCCTGCCTGGCCACCCGTCCATCCTACATGAGGGCAATTATGCCTGAACCACGGAACTATTTAATTTTTTATATAACTCATAAAACAAAAAAATGGCTCCATTGGGTTTTGGTGCTTCCCCATGGCCAGGACAAGATAACTTTATCATTGTGCTATGAGATTAAACAGGGAGAGGGATGCTAACGCTCCTTTTTCTTGGCAGTATAAAGTACTAGTAAGTATAGATAAGAGGTTGGTTTTTTGAGGAATCAACAGTTAACGGGTGAGGCTCAGGCTGCAATGATGGCTGCAGTATAAAGTAATATTCTTGTTTCGGTGTACATATGTAGGACACAAACAATTAAGGTGTCTATTTTGATTTAGTGCCTTTGCCTCCACTGCCTTTATCTGGATTGAAGCTTGCTTGTGTTTACTTCTGATTACAAGATCTCCATACTTGGAGATTTCTTTATATATGTTGTAGTATAAATATATTGTTTTGTCATTCTGTAATTGTTAGTGGAATTTACACTGTAAATGTTAGTGGGTTTACAGTGTACTTCTAGTGGATTTTTGCTCTGTATTTGCTAGTGGCATTTTTACTGAAACTAAATTGAAAATGGGACTCTGTGCACCAAGTTAGAGAGATGATGAAACAACGTGGTGTGCTCAAAGACGCAGCATGCAGCTGGGTTGGGTCTGACAACTGTCCACCTGTCAACTAATGCAAATTAACGGTGATTTTTTCATGATATTTTGGGGGATTTCCTTCCTCTGTTGATTCGTTCTTGGGCTTTGCTGATCCAACAGCAAAAGGAAAGCGTACAATGTCTGATCGATTCTGGACATGCATGGTCGCTTAGTTAGCAAAGTCGACTTATTTACAATACAGAGTAGCTCACAAATCTTAATACAACCTGTGTCAACTTAATTAGCCACTGAAATACAACAAAGAGGTTTATTTATGTAAGCTAGGATAACTTAATCAAACATACTCCTACTACGTAGCTCAACTTCAATAGCAGATTGTAGGACCTCCATGTATCAATTTCCCTGAGTATATATAAATTGATGGCAACAAGATTTGGCTTAGACTGTTCTGCTCATTGCTTGGCTGCAAAGGGTGACTTGTTGTATTTAGAGCATGCTATTGCTTGCATATAACCAGATTTTGCATATCATTGTTTCTTCTGTTTCCAGTTTTACTGATTGGAGTATGTTTCTGGTTGAGGGGAGAACTGCACTGTAGTAGTACTGATGGAGCTGAGAAAGAGAGCGGTTCATTCTGAAACTCAACTAGCAACAGGCAAATATTGTATTCCCTGAGTAAATCCTTTTCTGAGCTAAAATATATTTTCTTGTTGATTGAAGAATATCATATTCCCTGATTAAATCCCCGGGGAGTGATAATTTTTCCTATGTTCATAGTGTGAGATTGATCCAGATTGAATGTTATGCATATCTTAAACATAGGAGTGTTAGACATAAAGCATGTCCAGCAGAACCTTTAGTGCATCTTTGCTCTTGTTCATTTAGTTTCAGTAAACAAATATTGCGAAGCATGACATGGCCTTTGTGAGCTCCTTTGTATAAAATGAAATGCAAGGTTGCTGATACTGTAACCCAGATCACACAGATCAATTTTTTTTCAATTTATGCAACTGTAAGAGTACCAACCAGATTACACAAATCATTTTTTCTTCAGAAGTGTGTCATAATTTCCCTGTCTTAATTGTTGTTTTGATTCAGAAGTGATGATTTGCTACAACCAGTGCATGCATGCCTTTTCTCTTCTTCATTTTTAGTAAAGTGCTCTGTTCTGGGTCATGGACTTTGTGCCATGGACCAGTGCATGCATGCTGCTGCTGTTGCTGTACTACTTGTCAAGTGATGCTACTGCTGCTATCTGCGAGTTGCTGCTGCTAGTTGTGATTTTGTCAAGTGATGCTGCTGCTACTTGTGATCTTCTAAAATGACCCCTTTCTCCTGAAACGTTGATTAATTTCCGTTTCGGTTGAGAAATGGGGCACTCCAAGGTCAAGAAAATTAGCAAAGGTCATGCCCAATTTTCTTGACCTAGAAGGTGCCCGATTCTCAACCGAAATAAAAATTAATTTGCTTTAGTGGTTGGATTAGTTTAGTATTTTTTTCACACACTCAGACACCCTTGCTTGCCATGTGTGTGAGAGAGATAGTGAGAGGAGACAAGAAGAAGGGGGTTAGGAAGATGTTGCCTGCTCATCAAAGCTAACCATCTCCCCCTTTTCACCCCTTTTCCTTTGTCTTTTGTGGGTTGCAAGGAAGCTACTGTCTTAGCTAGCTTAGCTTGTGCACAAATCCCAGTGTTACAATCTAGAAAATTAGCCTGCAAAGATGAGGTCCCATGCTGGCTGTACCACTGCATCATGCAACTATGCCTTCAAGATCCAAGGCAAAATAACAAACATCATAGGCAATTTGACCAAACTCACAACCTTGTATCTTTGTAGCAACCAACTTTCTAGACACACCCCTCAAGAACTAGGTTACCCTGAGAACGTGGACTTGGACCTTAGCAACAACACACTAACAGGTTCTATCCCAAAACACCTAGGCAATATCACAAACATCTCTCAATTGTTCCTTGACAATAACCAACTTTTTGGCGACATTCCTCGAGAATTAGGTTATTTGGTCAACTTAGAGATCTTGTTCCTTGACAATAACCAACTTTTTGACCAAACTTTGTTTCTATTTAGAGAGAAACATGGCCCACAACGATGAGGCCGGGGGTTCGGGCGGCAAGGCATTCTGGGAGCTGTCCCAGGAGATGGAGGAACAACCTCACTTGTATGAGGCCGCCGCCTTCCCCACCGATCCTGAGACCACTGATGGTGCCGCCGAGGATGACCACACTGATGCCACCACTGATGGTGCCGCCGAGGATGCCACCACTGATGATGGCGGTGCCCGCACAGATGGCAGCCAACCGAAGAGGCAACGGAAGGACCGGCGCCCGATCGTGCTCCGCACCCTCAAGGAGGAAGTTACTGAAGTGGACTCCAACGGGAATCCAACGGCGCCCGAACGAATAGTCAAGGGGTACTCGCTTCAGCTCGGGTGCATTGTCCGGATCACCGTCTCGATCAACACCGAGAACCTGAGGCATCCTGACCGAGGGAATTTTCGCAACCTCCTCTTCACGAAGCTGCACGAACGATACAAGTTCCCCGCTGAATCTGAAAACACAAGCCTCAAAGGGAATAAAGTGAACAATGCTGCCCTCACGAAGATGAGCAAGGCCCTGTCTACTTGGAAAAGCAATGTGAAGAGAATGATCGAGAAAGGTGAGAGTTATCAGAAGATCAAGGAGAAAAATCCTTCGATCACCGAAGATGACTACAACGACTTCAAGATCAATTGCTCGAGCACCGCAAGCTCCCAATCAAGTGAGTGGGGGAAACAAATGCGGGAGCTGAACATAGGGGAACACACACTCGGTCCTGGCGGTTACAGAGTGGCGGAGCCTATATGGACAAGGAGGAGGCGGACCGTGCCGAGCAAGGCCTACCGCCCCTCTTCGATAAATACGGTGACAAGCAGACCAGGAACTTTGTCAGTGCCCGGTACAAGAAGGACCCGAAAACAAAGGAGCTTACCACGGATCCGAAGACCAGGCAGCTTGAGCTTGTTCTGGTAAGGAATACACCCCCGCGTAATTAGCTCCATATGGTTGCATTCTAATTAATGAAGCCAAATTTCTAAATGGTTCACATTCCTTCCGCAGGCGACTGAAAGCAGTAGCGCGGGGTCGACTAAGAGCAACCCTTGGGACACCACTCTAAATAGGGGGTTGAATGTAATGAAGAACAAGGATAAGCTCAGTAAGCCGACGTCAGCTGGTCGTGTGGCCGGCAAAGGCTTGTCGACAAAATGGGGGTCATACTATACCGCTGGTGTGCGGAAGGAGAAAAAGACCAGCTCGGAAAGCCAGGCGCGAGAGGTTCAAGAACTCAAGGCACAGGTGGCGTGGATTCCGGAGATTGTCCAAGAGCAAGTGGAACAACGACTCGGAGCGACGATCACCGCCCTTGTGCCTACCTTGATCTCGGGGTTGAGTGCGTGGATTGCGGGCGGCCAACAGGGGCCGCCCCCGATTCCTAGCTTCACGGCCAGCAACTCGCATAATGCGATGGCGGGGCCATTGGTGCCTCCGGCGGAGGCGACATTGGTGTCTCCGACGCCGGCACAGGAGCTTAATGCACCCGGGTGTACACCGGCCGGCACCTCTACAGCAAGCGGCACCTCCGTCAACTGCACGCCCGCCGTTGGCGGTGCGTCGACATTAGCCGAGCTCGACGCCATCATCACGGTAACTAATTAAGCCTCTCTCGGCCGAGGACTTCATCTCCTTGCCTTTGACTGGGCATCCCTGACGCCCTACATGTTTTCGCAGGGCGCCGCCGACGTTCCGTGCACTCTCCTCCACTTCGTGAACAATGAGTTGGTCGATGTCGCCAAGGGCAAAATCGTTCAACCGGGCAACCCCTTGTTCCACGGTACCCAGATGCCACCCAACTTGTTTAGGGTTCAACTGGTTCGGGTGCTGCCAGGCTGCGATGACTTGTTACCTCCGATTCGACCCGTCGGGGCTGACGATGAAGACGTGATGACCCTCAGCGCCTGCCTGAGCTGGCCCCTGCTTTGGCCGAAGAGCCAGATTCGTTTGGGGGCGGGGGACACCACCCCAAAGACAACACCGCCAGTCGTGCTGGCGCCAAGTCGGCCCCATGGCAAGACCGCCGTAACGGTGCCGGACATCCCTATGCCACTGGATCCAAACATGCATATGGCACAGGATCAGAACGACGACGACGACGACGATGATACATTTGGCAACGTCGATCAGTACTTTGCCGATCATGGGTACGATGGCGACTTCATGGGGCCTCCTTCTCAAGAACCAAACCCAACAAAAGACGTGTGCGATCTAGCTGGTACCGCGGAGAAGCCAAGTTGCAACAGGCGCCGTCTGACGTTCAGCTCTCAGGAGACGCCTCCAGCTGCCGACTTCACCGAGCCTCAGATAGGCGAGGTGCGAAATATTATCAGCCCCAACACACTCAAGAAGGCGGTCTGTGAGCAGAACTCGGTCCCATTACAAGAGAAGAAGAAGGCACGCAAAAGAAAGACTAAGAAGGGTGCGAGCCAGCCGGCACCGAGTACGATCCGTGCTCAGGACGGGCCACCTTCACCGCAGGATATCTCGAGGAGGGTGCATGTGGCGGGTAGGGCGATGCTACCGACAAATATGCTCAATGCTGCAACCGGTGCTATGCGGAGTCTGCATGACAGTGTTCTTTTCTTTGGAGAAGCGGCGTCTCAGGGAGAAGGATGTGGCATACCCAGTTTTCGCGGCCAAGGTGCCAGAGGGCAAGGGCTTTGTGGATAACTCCATCGGGCGTACGATCGTCCTGCGTTTTGATGACATCCACGCTATGTTGAACCTTCATTCGCTGCACTACACCTTCGTTCGGCTATTTTCGCTGAGTATGGAGATGCGGATCATTCGCGACAAGACCCCGGACATCGTGATAGTCGACCCCTTCTACATGCGTGCCAAGATCTTGGGCAGCGCTGGGGACCGGCAAGTCGCGAGTTCTTACCTCGAAGGCGTCATTCTGGCAAACCAAGATAAGGATAACTTCCTCGTGCCTTACTTTCCCGAGTAAGTCCTCCCCTCAACCGGCCCGTAACATATGAATTCTTACATTTCGATCGTTTTTCTTTTAACATTCCGTGTTTTCTGCAGTGACACACGTTGCACGCTCATCCTCCTAAGCCCCAAATATTCCATGGCCACGTATTTCGACCCGGACCGTCAGTCGAACGTAGACTACACAAATGTCAAGAAGGTTCTTGATGATGTTCTCCCCGGCTACGCCAAATCTGGAGGCACCTTCACCAGGCCTATTCGTAAGTACGGCAAGCACGTGTTCTCCCACAATACGACGTTCTGCTGCGTCAAGCAGCCGCCTGGCGGTCAGAAGGGTGCCTACTACGCTATCCATAACATGCGGGCGATCATACGGGACCATCATCAACTTCTGCTACCGAGTAAACTCAAAGATTGGGCCGCGAGCGTGTCGGCAATCCAGGACGCGGACCTCCGACAAGAATTCTTTCGCATCCACTCGGAGTTTGCCGAAATCATCCATCAAGATGTCCTTCATACCTCGGGGCAGTTCTACCTCAGAAATCAACCGTCCAATAGTGACATCGACACAATGCTACAAATGCAGGCTGACAACGACCGTTATTTCATGACCCCCACGATAGACGGCGGCTTCATCCACGCTCCGGTCCCTTGAGTCGAGTCGAAAGCAGTGATGCTGTGTCTAGTTCTGAAACATCGATTGGCTCATGTTGTAATTAAACTTTAATGAACTTGTAGTATGTCTCTTTGGTTTCGAGAGTCGTTCAACTTAGATGTAATCGATGCTATTAATGTCTTGCTTTTCTCTTCCGATCGTTCTGTTGCATAATTATATATTGCTTATGTATTGTCTGTGAATTGGTACTAACGTTTCGTTTGGCTAGTGCATAGCGATGCCGACGTATGTCGTGTACAAGGGTATGGTTCCCGGAGTCTACGATGACTGGGAGGAGTGTCGGAGACAGGTTCACCGATTCAGCGGTAACAGTTACAAAGGGTACACCACTAGGGACGAGGCCGAATCTAGATACACCCGCTATCTAGCGGGAGAGGGGAGGGAGCGTTGGAGGAACCGGATGAAGACGAGTTTCATCGTGATGATGCTCATCGTGATGATGCTCATCGTGATGACCGCAGCTCTCTTCTATGTGATGGTAGTTTAGATGATCGATATCGACTTGTAATGTGAAGACAAACTCGCTACTCGCGGTCTCGAGACTTGTAATATAATGTTCTATCTTTGTTCGGTCTTTTCAATTCGGAGACTAATATGATGAATTGTATTCGGAGACTAATATGATGAATTGTATTCTTCTATTGTATTCGATGAATCTGTTGTTGATGTGTGCTGTCTATATTTTGTCAAATTATACATTTTGCAACCTGTGCAAAAAACAGAAAATAAAAAAATAAAAAAAACCTAATATTCATACTAATGGCGCATCACATGACAGTGCGCCATTAGTATGACAAAGCATACTAATGGCGCATCACTGGTAAGTGCTCCATTAATATGCCATGGTTACTAATGGCGCATCCAGTGGTGGTGCGCCATTAGTATGCCAAAGCACCTGGATATACATGGCCCCTGGGAGGCATACTAATGGCGCACCCTGGCCTATACTAATGGCGCACCCGCGGTGCGCCATTAGTAGACCAGATACTAATGGCGCACCAGGTGGTGCGCCATTAGTAAAAATTACTAATGGCGTGCTGTTAATGGCGCACCACAGATGTGCCATTAATGGCCATACTAGGTGCGCCATTAGTAGGGGTTTTTCTAGTAGTGCCCCCTCTGTTTACTTGGCTCTCAGTCTCTGCGGTAGTACCGCTGGTGGTCACGGTAGTACCGCTACTACCAGCAGTAGTACCGCTCTACTAAGCGGTAGTACCGCTCTATGCGCGCTGAAGATGGGTGTAATGCCCCGGACACACCCGCCGGCGGTCGTTACTCCTGGCGGGATCTAGACTGGACCCAGAAACCAATACTAGTCTTTTCTGTGCACTTTGTCCTCACTCGTGCGCACCCGGGAGCAACTTCCCGGTCGGTCACCCATTCTGACACTACTCCAAGCTGAGCATGCTTAACTTTGGAGTTCTGTCCGAATGGGATCCCGAAAAAGAAGGAATTCCTTATTGATATGAGTAGTCTATCATCCCTAATAAGCCAGGCTATCACATACACCCCCACTCAGAGGAACCGACGTCCTCGTCAGGCCACAGGAACGTTCCCTCTTGGCACATACGTCTGTGCATCCAGCCCGGTACATGTACCATGCCGTGTGCCACGAGAGGTCACAAACATCATGAAAAACATGACCACACACCTGTCCGCAAGCATCCGTGTAACTGCGAGGGTCGGCTCTGATACCAACTTGTAACACCCCGGACACACCCGCCGGTGGTCGTTACTCCTGGCGGGATCTAGACTGGCCCCACAGATCAATACTAGTCTTTTCTACGCACTTTGTCCTCACTCGTGCACACCCGGGAGCAACTTCCCGGCCGGTCACCCATCCTGACACTACTCCAAGCTGAGCACGCTTAATTTGGAGTTCTATCCGAATGGGCTCCCGGAAAAGAAGGAATTCCTTATTGATATGAGTAGACTATCATCCCTAATAAGTCAGGCTAACACAAGGGGGTAACGGTTCTAATGGTTCCCCCATAATAAAAGGAGGTCTTCTTCTCCAAGTTGACCAACCTCTTTTCCCCCAAGCTCCATTGTTGCTCCAAAGCTCATTTTCGCCCGATCTCTCTCCCTAGCCAATCAAATTTGTTGATCTTCTAGGGATTGGTTGAGAAGGCCCGGATCTACAGTTCCACCAAGAGAAATTTGATTCCCCCACTAATCCCTTGCTGATCTAGTTACTCTTGGGTGTTTGAGCACCCTAGACGGTTGAGGTCACCTCGGAACCACATTCCATTGTGGTGAAGGTCCATGGTATCGTTGGGAGCCTCCAATTAAGTTGTGGAGATATGCCCAACCTTGTTTGTAAAGGTTCGGTCGCTGCCTTCAAGAGCACCAATGGTGGAATCACGGCATCTCGCATTGTGTGAGGGCGTGAGGAGAATATGGTGGGCCTAGAGGCTTCTTGGGGAGCATTGTGCCTCCACACCGCTCCAACGGAGACGTACTTCCTCTCAAAGGGAAGGAACTTCGGTAACACATCCTCGTCTCCACCGGCTCCACTTTTGGTTATATCTTACCTTTACTTGTGCAAGCTTATATTGTGTTGTATCCCTTGCTTGCTTGTGTGCTAGTTGTTGTTGCATCATATAGGTTGCTCACCTAGTTGCATATCTAGACAACCTATTTTGATGCTAAGTTTAATTTGGTAAAGAAAAGCTAAAAATTGTTAGTTGCTGTCGGTGTCAAAACTGGCGGATCTCGGGTAGGGGGTCCCGAACTGTGCATCTAAGGCGGATGGAAACAGGAGGCAGGGGACACAATGTTTTACCCAGGTTCAGGCCCTCTTGATGGAGGTAAAACCCTACGTCTTGCTTGATTAATATTGATGATATGGGTAGTATAAGAGTAGATCTACCATGAGATCGGAGAGGCTAAACCCTAGAAGCTAGCCTATGGTATGATCGTATGTTGTGGTTGTTGTCTCCTACGGACTAAAACCCTCCGGTTTATATAGACACCGGAGAGGGTTAGGGTTACACAAGGTCGGTTACAAAGGAGGAGATACACATATCCGTATTGCCTAGCTTGCCTCCCACGCCAAGTAGAGTCCCATCCGAACACGAGACGAAGTCTTCTATCCTGTATCTTCATAGTCTAACAGTCCGGCCAATGGATATAGTCCGGCTGTCCGGACACCCCCTAATCCAGGACTCCCTCAGTAGCCCCTGAAACAGGCTTTCAATGACGATGAGTCCGGTGCGCAGTATTGTCTTCGGCATTGCAAGGCGGGTTCCTCCTCCGAATACATCACGGAAGGATTTGAATACAAGGATAGTGTTCGACCCTGCAAAATAAGTTCCACATACCACCGTAGAGAGAATAATATTTCCACAAATCTAATCTACTGACATGTTTCTGCACCACGACATTATGCCACGGCCCGGTAATTATTCGAACAGTTTTTCTTCAACCAGCCTCACAGTAACGCGAGGCGGTTTCTTGACACATCTTGTCAAAGCATAGATTGTGTTCCCCTAATTACGGGATTCTCATCAATACGGTCGTGGGTAACCCAACCGTATCTAGGACTCCTAGATTATAGGCAAGTCCCAAACGGCTACGGAGAGGATGCTTGATATTCACCCTCTTTATAAAGGGACAAGGCTTTTACTTTTTCCCTCCCGTGCTCAATCGAATCCTTCCCCCGCCTCGAGTTCTAACACCCAAAGCCCAGGTCAGGTGCTCCGGATCTTCAATCATGTCTGGATCTATCCTTCAAGGCCGGTGGATGCCCTCCTCCATTATGAAAGAAGACATCAAGAAGTTGAGGGAGGCCACATACCTGACCGCCGAGGTTTCGCATCGGCTACCTGCTCGAGGGCAGGTCGTCCCTACTCCTGAACCCAACGAAGACGTCGTGTTCATCTCCCACTTCCTCCGAGGTCTAGGCCTCACTCTGGATCCCTTCGTTAGGGGGATGATGTTTTATTACGGGCTAGATTTCCACGATCTGGCCCCAGACTCCTTTCTCCACATCTCATCACTTATTGTTGTATGTAAGGCCTTCCTCCGCATTACCCCTCACTTCGTCCTATGGCTCAAGACCTTTGACGTGAAGCCGAAGATGGTCGAGGGGCAGCATGTAGCGTGCGGGGGCGCATTAATAAGCAGGATTGCCGGAGCTCCATGGCCAAAGGGTTCTATTCCAGAGGTGTCCGGATTATGGCAGCGGGAGTGGTTCTACATCACAGCTCCCAGAAGTGCCAAGTGGGTGGCTGCCCCTGCTTTCCGCTCAGGCCCTCCACCGCAACTGATGTCATGGATTAGCAGAGGGCTGAGCTGGGGTCCCGCCAAGGACATGCCTGTACTGCAAAGCCGCATTCAAAATCTCTTCGAAGGAGATTTCAATTTGATTATGGTAATGCAAGGCATGCTGGTTCGATGAATCCAGCCATGCAAACGCCGGCCTCTTCGCATGTGGGAGTTCAACCCAGAAGGACCGCGCGCTATTCAGGATTTCCTCGGCCTGACGCACGAGGAGATGTATAGATCATTCTTCGTACCTCAGATAGAGTGCACGGATACTACCGAGGACGTGGGCCTGAGCAGCAACCGCACCGCCGAACAAGTAAGTTATCCTCTAGCCGAACACACCGTCTTTCATTTATCATGACATTATTCTGAGAAATCGCTCTTTGACCAGGACTGGATAACAAAGGCGAAGATGATTCGGTGTTCTTCCCCCCTTCCTGAGGGTTTGGAAAATCCGGTACTGGAAAAGATGCTCGAGCTAGCACCTTGCCCGGAGCCCTCAAAGGAAGACAAATGGGGGGAGTAATGAGGGCGAAAGCGGGCCTCCATCGCTACCTATTCCGACCGAGGGAACGAGCGCCTCCGTGAGGGAGGATAACCGAGGGGAGGAATCGGACATTCTTTCACCCCGGGGGAGGAAGAGGACTACCTCTGAAGATCCGGAAACCAAGGTTTCCAAGCGGGAGAAGAAATCTCCACCGGAGGGTCCTGCCTTGGAGGGTGCTCTTGCCGCACAAAGTCCGCACGGGGATCAGACCTCTAACAAGCTGTAAGTAATTAAAATGTACTTTAGTAGTGGAGATATAATACCTGACCTCTGAGGAAAATAACCGAAGTATTTATCTTGTAGTTTGGATCTTTGCCCTTCTCAGCAGAGCTCGTCTTCGGGGGATCTTCTTCCGGAGATGATGGAGAGCGAAACGCCTCCCCCGGACTCCTCCGCTCAAGAAGCAGGCGACCTTGAAGTGTCGTCACGGAGGGCCTCTCCGGATCCGGTGAGGCCAGAAGATAATCCTATAGTCACCCGAAGTCCCTAGCGTCCGGCTCTCGAAGAGAGCAAACAGAAGAGTCCGGCACCGACTGGCATGCAGTCGGACGTACTGAGAGAGCTGTTGGAGCGAGCGGCCATCTCAGAAGAACACTGTACATTGATGGGTACGGTGATGGAAAGGATCTCATCCGCCGAAAGCGGGTTGCATGATGCCTTTATGAGTCTACTGACGGGCTTTGAGGTACGTAAAATGATGTACATTTGTGATGGTACCGCACATTTTTAGGTGTGCCCTGTGTAGATAGTAGCCCCTGAGACTCTGGTTGTCGCCGAGAACGGCGGCAAACAGAGGATCGTAGTCCCAGGCAATAACCATACCGCTTTAATGTGCAGGTAGTGGGAGCTCCGGTGGCTAGCCAGACTCATGAATTTGCCGAACTAAAGCGGCAACTAGATGCGGCGGATGCTGACATCGAGCTTGTTAACAAGAGGCTTGACGAGGCACAGGGTAAGTGTTATTTTCTGGTGAATGCCACATAGTAAGAGCAGCATGATGCCAGTATCGTTAATATGTTATGACTGCAAATGGAGATGCCACCGTGGGAACCCTACGGGCGGAACTTGCCCGAGCCAAAGAACAAGCAAGGATTAGTAATGCGGCTTCTTTGAAGGCGGCCGAAGAGTTGAAAGCCGAGAAGGCCGCACATTGCGAGAGCATAGAGAAGATGGCCGTAAAGTTAAAAGACACTGCCGACCGTTGCCAGTTCCTTGAAAAAGAAAACCGAGCGAAGGCAACGGACCTTGAAAAGGCCACGATGGTGAACAAAGACACCCTGTCTGCTATGAGAGCGAAGAAGGAGGAGCTGCGTGAAGCCGGTGATATTGCCGCTGGGAAGCCCTTCATGCTACAGAGAAAGTTCGGGGATCCACGGTATGCCCCTCTGGGTCAGCTGTGGAGTTCGGCAGACGCATATATGGACTTGGCGGCGAGCGCTGCCGATGCGGCCAAATACTTCCAAGGTCAAACAGATCGTGAAGTGGACAAGTTGTTCTGGTTGGAATTCAATGTTCCAGAGCGTCTGCTTCCATTGACTAATCAGCTAGCCGAATGGGCTGAACTAAATAGGTTGTCCGGACTCGCCATGAGGTCTGTCGTGGATCAGCTGTGGCCGGAAAAGCCGAAGCCGAACAACAATTTCAGCTTAGTGCAGCAGTTCCTTGGTGCGGTGCCGCGCATCAATGTGATGAAGAGGTCGGCGTGCATAGAAGGCTCGCGGATGGCCCTTGCCCGTGTTAGAGCATACTGGGCGGAGATGGATGCTACTACTGTTGCGGCGCAGGGTTCGGCCATAGGCCGAGTGGCTGCCGAGCACTATTTCGGAGAGGTTCTCGAGGGTGCTCGTTTGATAGAGGCCCAATGCTTGAAGAATATTATGTTTGAGTGACATGTATTCCCATTGTAAACACAATGTTTTTATGAAATTTATTAAGGCTGTGTTTATACTTTTGCCTGAAAGTAATATGATGCCTCCTGGGCGGCCGTTTATGTATACACTAGTCGTCAACCCGTGCATTCGCACGGGCAACAATTTTTTTGGAAGTGTTAGCTTGACAATAACAATGGTTAGATAAAATCTCAGAAACCAAATCTACGGTTACATTGTATCTTACACAACTAATTGTTTCTAGTTACCCTACTTATGCTATTCCTGGACAAATAAATTATGTATGGTTGGAGATATAATCCCTCTCTAACTTGTGGGAGAAAGAGGTGTCCAAAACACTTAAACACAAAACAAATCCTAAAATACAAAGTCAAACTACAATTAAACACAAAACAAATCCTAAAATAAATCATGAGTTAATTTTGATAATAATCAATTAGCAGCTAACACTAAAAGAATGCTTACATCAGATATCTATGTGCCGCCATCAAATAAAAATGCAGGAGTTTGTTGAATACCACATCCAATATCTTACGAATGTGGCTCATTTTAATTCCAGTTAAAACATGTATATACATTGGATAGTTGATCGCAAATAGTTCACATTGTAATATGTTTTCTTTCTGTCAACGACCATGCTTTTATATATGCACATTGTTATATTTGTAGGTACATATATACTGAAGTTATATTTTTAGATAGTTTCACAGTATAGAAACCCTCATATCTCTTGGTTCCACTTATCACATCGTAGAAAAGTCCAGTCGCAGGGATAAACTGATCTGCTCCACTCAATAATACCTCAGATTAGTACCATATAAGCTAGAAGAGTGTGTAGTGCAAATTTTACTTTACCACCATAAATTGACATACATGTTTGAGTTGCCTGTCTTTCCTACAAACTTGAAGAAAACCACAACATTCTTTTGAATAACCTTCTTCATCACGGGTTACTCGATCCATCACAACAACATCACCCTGTTGCTGTGATTCCTCTAGCTTTTGACATTAGCCTTCTTCAAAGCCTCATATATTGTTCTTCATGGGTTAAGACAACACCATCTGCACCAGTAGTTCACTGGCACAATTGTAATCATTTTCTTGGAAGGTGTATAATTATATTAACCATATAAGACCGGACCCATGATACCTTGACAACAGAAGCTTGCCAAGTAAGAGAAAAATACATTTGCAGCTGCAACTTTGTTCTTGCTGCAAGGTCAATGACTCAATGTTCAAATACATCTTGTTTATTGAGACCTCGTACGTATCTTAGTGACACATAACCAAATAAGGTATAAACTGGTCAGACTTGATTAGTCAAAGCATAACCATTGTTACTCAAATAATGTATACAATCATCCGCTTCCACCTGTTGTAGAATATACTCGAAACAACTTAGCACTTGTGTACATGAGTCGCACGAACATAAATCAAGCTAAAATTTCCAGGAGCATATTGCAGGCTTGGCCCAACACAATGGAGTATATTAGAAAATTATACCTCCTATAAGAAAACTAAAAAATAGTATTTCATACTTCAGAACTACAATCTGCACTCGGACCACTAGTAGAAAACAGGGCTTTGGTCCAGG
This sequence comes from Triticum dicoccoides, assembly GCF_002162155.2. Classification (NCBI taxonomy): domain Eukaryota; kingdom Viridiplantae; phylum Streptophyta; class Magnoliopsida; order Poales; family Poaceae; genus Triticum; species Triticum dicoccoides. The sequence goes on along the minus strand of NC_041392.1, from coordinate 86,942,380 downwards.
CCGGGTCAGCCCATTAGTCCCGGTTCAGTCTAGAACCGGGACCAATGTGGGCATTGGTCCCGGTTCGTGAGCCCAGGGGGCCGGCCGGGCCACGTGGGCCATTGGTCCCGGTTCATCTGGACCTTTTGGTCCTGGTTGGTGGGATGAACCGGGACCAATGGGCCTCGCTCCTGGCCCACCACCATTGGTCCCGGTTGGTGGCTTGAACCGGGACCAAAGGCTCCCCTTTAGTCCCGGCTCATGTCACCAACCAGGACCAATGAGGTGCCTATATATACCCCCTCGCGCAAGAGCAGAGCACAGTGCTCTGTTTTTTCTGGCCGAGGGGGAGAGGGCTTTGTGGTGCTCTAGCTCACCTCCTATGCACATGAGGTGTTCGATGGAATGCCCGAGCCACACTACGTAAGCTTTCTCCTCTCGAAGCTCGACCTCCAAGCTCCATTTTCCTCGAGATTTGTCTAGATTTAGCGGTCCGTCACGCCCCGTCCCCGTCTTCACCGACGTCGATCACCCGCGCCGATCTCATCACCGACACCACCGTGGTGAGCCTCTTGTTCTTATCTTCTTTCTGAAAGGAAAAATATTCTTACTTGTATGTTTAGATGGATACTTGTATCATTTTCTTACATTTATTATTGCATCTTATATAGTGCGATGGTTTTGGTATCCGCCCCCGTCGGCCCTCGTCCTGTCTATGATTCGGATGTGGTATGTATATTATCTTTATAACTATTGGTTCATTTATTGTTTATGAAAATTATGCCGACCAACGTGACATAGATTTTATTTATCTAGGATGTATGTGAATCGGAAATGCCAACCGACCCTATTGTCGAGAGGTTAAATTTAGTTGAAGAAGAAAACAATTTGTTGAAGGAAAAAATAAAAAAAATTGAGGAGGAGAAGATGATATTGGAGTTGCATGTTGCGGATGTCGTCGATGATCACAAGATCAAGATGGATGCAATGCGCTTGAAGATTAGAAAGATTAGAAAATATGCCATTCATACCGAGGCTTCGTATCATTATGCCATTGGATCAATTGTTACCTTGGTTGCGATTATGATCGCATTTGTTTTCGCATTGAAATGTTTTACATAGTTTCAATGTATGGTTTAATTAATTAGATGCTCTGGAGAGCTATATGTTGTTAGATGAGAACTATGTATGCACTTTGGTTTTAATGTGATGATGAACTTCTATTAATTTGGACACTTAATTATATATAATGCACGCAGATGAACCGGCAATGGATGTACAGTGACAGACACACCCGCGAGTACATTAAGGGCGTGCATGAGTTTCTCGATGCGGCTGAGGCAAACAAGCAGAATAGTTTTATGTGTTGTCCATGCACTGAATGTGGGAATACGAGGTCTTACTCTAACCGGAAAATCCTTCACTCCCACCTGCTTTACAAGGGTTTCATGCCACACTATAATGTTTGGACGAGGCACGGAGAAATAGGGATTATGATGGAAGACGGCGAAGAAGAAGACTACGATGACAACTATGTGCCCCCTGAATACGGTGATGCTGCAACGGGGGGAGCTGGTGAAGATCAAGAGGAACCAGACGATGTGCCCAATGATGCTGCAACGGGTGAAGCTGCTGAAGATCAAGAGGAACCAGACGATGTACCCGATGATGATGATCTCCGCCGGGTCATTGTCGATGCAAGGACGCAATGCATTAGTCAAAAGGAGAAGCTGAAGTTCGATCGCATGTTAAAGGATCACAAAAAAGGGTTATACCCCAATTGCGAAGATGGCAACACAAAGCTCGGTACCATACTGGAATTGTTGTAGTGGAAGGCAGAGAATGCTGTGGCTGACAAAGGATTTGAGAAGCTACTGAAAATATTGAAGAAGAAGCTTCCAAAGGATAACGAATTGCCCGACAGTACATACGCAGCAAAGAAGGTCGTATGCCCTCTAGGATTGGAGGTGGAGAAGATACATGCATGCCCTAATGACTGCATCCTCTACCGCGGTGCATACAAGGATCTGAATGCATGCCCGGTATGCGGTGCATTGTGGTATAAGATCAGACGAGATGACCCTGGTGATGTTAACGGCGAGCCCCCCAGGAAGAGGGTTCCTGCGAAGGTGATGTGGTATGCTCCTATAATACCACGGTTGAAACGTCTGTTCAAAAACGAAGAGCATGCCAAGTTGATGCTATGGCACAGTGAGAACCAAAAGAAAGATGGGAAGTTGAGTGCACCCGCTGACGGGTCGCAGTGGAGAAAAATCGAGAGAAAGTACTGGGATGAGTTTGCGAAGGACCCAAGGAATGTATGGTTTGCTTTAAGCACGGATGGCATTAATCCTTTCGGGGAGCAGAGCAGCAATCATAGCACCTGGCTCGTGACTCTATGTATGTATAACCTTCCTCCTTGGATGTGCATGAAGCAGAAGTTCATTATGATGCCAGTTCTCATCCAAGGCCCTAAGCAACCCGGCAACGAAATTGATGTGTAACTAAGGCCATTAGTTGAAGAACTTTTACAACTGTGGAATGAAAACGGTGTATGTACGTGGGATGAGCACAGACAGGAGGAATTTAACCTTAAGGCGTTGCTGTTCGTGACCATCAACGATTGACCCGCTCTCAGTAACCTTTCAGGACAGACAAACAAAGGATACCATGCATGCACGCACTGTTTAGATGACACTGAAAGTATATACCTGGACAAATGCAGGAAGAATGTGTACCTGGGCCATCGTCGATTTCTTCCGAACAACCATCAATGTCGAAAGAAAGGCAAGCATTTCAAAGGCGAGGCAGATCACCGGAAGAAGCCCGCCATGCGCACCGGTGATCACATGCTTGCTATGGTCAGTGATTTACACTACGTAATCTTTGGAAAGGGTCCCGATGGACTAGCTGTTCCGAATGACGCTGAGGGACACGCACCCATGTGGAAGAAGAAATCTATATTTTGGGACCTACCCTACTGGAAAGACCTAGAGGTCCGCTCCTCAATCGACGTGATGCACGTGACGACGAACCTTTGCGTGAACCTGCTAGGCTTCTTGGGCGTGTATGGGAAGACAAAAGATACACCTGAGGCACGGGAGGACCTGCAACATTTGCACAAAAAAGACGGCATGCCTCCGAAGCAGTATAAAGGTCCTGCCAGCTACGCTCTTACGAAAGAAGAGAAAGAAATATTCTTTGAATGCCTGCTCAGTATGAAGGTCACGACTGGCTTCTCATCGAATATAAAGGGAATAATAAATATGCCAGAGAAAAAGTTTCAGAACCTGAAGTCTCATGACTGCCACGTGATTATGACGCAACTGCTTCCGGTTGCATTGAGGGGGCTTCTACCGGAAAACGTCCGATTAGGCATTGTGAAGCTATGTGCATTCCTCAATGCAATCTCTCAGAAGGTGATCGATCCAGAAATCGTACCAAGGCTAAGGAGTGATGTGGCGCAATGTCTTGTCAGTTTCGAGCTGGTGTTCCCACCATCCTTCTTCAATATCATGACGCACGTCCTAGTTCATCTAGTCGACGAGATTGTCATCCTGGGGCCCATATTTCTACACAATATGTTCCCCTTTGAGAGGTTCATGGGAGTCCTAAAGAAATATGTCCGTAATCGCGCTAGGCCAGAAGGAAGCATCTCCATGGGCCATCAAACAGAGGATGTTATCGGGTTTTGTGTTGACTTCATTCCTGGCCTTAACAAGATAGGTCTCCCTAAATCGCGGTATGAGGGGAGACTGACTGGAAAAGGCACTCTTGGAAGAGACTCAATAATATGCAGGGACGGATATTCTTGGTCTCAAGCACACTACACAGTTCTACAGAACTCTACCTTGGTGACCCCGTATGTCGATGAACACAAGAACAGTCTGCGCTCCAATCACCCGGAGTAGTGCGACGACTGGATTACATGTGAACACATCAGGACTTTCAGCAGTTGGTTGGAAACACGTCTCAGAGGTGACAACACTGTTTGTGATGAGTTGTACTTGTTGTCCAGGGGACCATCTTTGACTGTATTGACTTACGAAGGATACGAGATAAATGGGAATACATTTTACACGATCGCCCAAGATCAAAAAAGCACCAACCAAAACAGCGATGTCCGCTTTGATGCAGCAACAGAGAGCGGAAAGGATACATATTATGGTTACATAGTGGACATATGGGAACTTGACTACGGACCTGATTTTAAGGTCCCTTTGTTTAAGTGCCAATGGGTCAATCTGTTAGGCGGCGGGGTATAGGTAGACCCACAGTACGGAATGACAACAGTGGATTTGAAAAATCTTGGGTACACTGACGAACCGTTCGTCCTAGCCAATGATGTGGCACAGGTTATCTATGTGAAGGACATGTCTACCAAGCCGAGAAAAAGAAAAGATAAGGAAGCGAATACATCATATGATGAGCCAAAGCACCACATAGTTCTTTCAGGAAAAAGGGACATCCTGGGAGTGGATGGCAAGACAGACATGTCTGAAGATTATGAAAAGTTTCATGAAATTCCTCCCTTCAATGTCAAGGCTGACCCAAGCATCCTGATAAACAATGAAGATTATCCATGGTTATGGCGCAATAAGCAAATGACACAAGCGAAGAAAAAGTGAAGACTTTCTCCCGCAACTATTATGATGATACCATGCCAAATTTGTAACAGACGAGTATGCTGTGCCAACTTTTTCAGAGTTCATTTGAAAACTATGAATTTAGGTCGAATTTTCTCTATAGGTGCATCTATGTTCAAATTTTAACTATTCAAATTTGAAAACTAATGGCACTAACAGAAAGTTTATATTTTTTCTAAAACTAATGGCACTAAAAGAAAGTTTATAATTTTGCTGACCTAAAAGCAAAAAGAATTAAAAAATAAAGCAAAAAACAAAAGAAAATAAATAATACAGAAAACAAAACAAAAAAAACTGGAAAAAAATAAAACTAGCAACAATAAGTATTTTGTTGTAAGTAGAAACAAAATAAAATAAATAACGCAACAAAGAAAACAAAAGAACTAAAAAACTAAAAGAAAGTTTATAATTTTTCTAAAACTAAAAGCAAAAAGAATTAAAAAATAAAGCAAAAAACAAAAGGAAATAAATAATGCAGAAAACAAAACAAAAAAACTGGAAAAAAATAGGGCTCACCCCTATATTATTTGATACGACTAACTAAAATTACCAAATTGAGTATAATGATAAAACACAGTAATATTAAATAGCAGGAAAAAGATTGACTCAAAAATCAATTTTTATAGTAAAGTTATTCATAAACTAGTGATTCACACAAATTTAAAAAAAATCAAATTTAAACTATTCAAATTTTAAAACTAATGGCACTAACAGGAAGTTTATAATTTTTGTGACCTAAAATAAAAAAGAAATCACTACAAAACTATAAGTATTTAGTTCTAAGTAGAAACAAAAAAACAAAAAAACAAAAAAAATGCCACCTACTGGGCCCCCACGGCGTGAATACGACTAGAAACCCTACCATGGGCCAGGATTCAGGCCCGCGGGAGGCCCAGTAGCCCCACAGGCACAGATTGCAGTGTTAGGCCCGAAAGCCTGCTTTAGAGAGGAGCTCGAGAGGGAAGGCGCACCACACCTTATAAACAGGTGCGCCTCCCTCTCAACTAGCGAGGTGGGACTAAATATTTGGGTTCGGGGCAGCATAGGCCTTTGGTCCCGGTTGGTGGCACCAACCGGGGCTAAAGGGCGGCATTAGTCCCGGTTG
>NC_041392.1:86893955-86936315 GCF_002162155.2 Triticum dicoccoides | reverse complement strand
CTGCCCTTTTGGCTGCTGAAAAGAGGCCTTTGGTCCTGGTTGGTGGCACCAACCGGGACTAAAGGGGGGCATTAGTCCCGGTTGCTGCCACGAACCGGGACCAATGCTCTCGGTATATAAGCTGGACTTGTGAAAATTTCACAACTTCACCGTCAGTTCGTGCCCGACGCCCCAGCGCTGCTCCTCGTCCCCGTCGCCATCATCGCCCCTGCCTCCGACGCCGTCGCCGCGCTGCCCTTGCCCCCGACGCCGTCGCCGTGCCGTCCCTACCTCCGACGCCGTCACCACGCTGCCCCTGCCTCCGGTGCCGTCGTCGGGCCGCCCCTGCCCCACGCCCTAGCCCCTTCCCGCGGCCCGCCCCCGCCTGCCGGTGCCCTTGCCTCCCCCACCATCACCATCGCCAGACGCTCCCGCTATGAGCCGCCGCGCCGGTCCGGCTCTGTTTTGATTTTGTATTAGATTAATTTTTTGTTCATATATATATATAATGTTTATTTGTATGTATGTGGCTATATGTAAGTTCAGAGCATGTTTTTTATTAGATTAATTTCTTATTAGATTTATTACATTAATGTTTTTGTTCACAGCATGTTTTTGTTCATATATGTATTTTTTTGTTCATATGTGTATTAATGTTTTTGTTGCATATATGTAATTTTTTTCAATGTATATATGTATGTGGTAGCTATATATGCATGATGAGGGGGGTGGGGGTCGATATACCCCCTCCCCGATAATTTCAACATGAGCGGAGGTCGATATACCCCCTCCCCGATAACACTTTTTAGAAAAGTTTTATATATCTAGCTAGGGAGAAAGGAAGAAGGAATGAACTAAGAAGAGGAAGAAGAAGAAAAAAGAGGAGAAGAAGAAGGAATAGAGGAGAAAAAAAAAATAGAGTATATTTTTTCTTCTTCTCCTCCTTTTTTTCTTCTTCTCCTCTTTTTTTATCTTCTACTTCCTCTTCTTAATTTTTGTTTATAGCTATATGATGAATGGATGTGGCTATATATGTATGTATGAATATAATGTTCATAGCATTTTTTTGTTTATATATGTTTTTTCATATATGTATTAATTTTTTATTTAGTTTGTTAGTAGATATCGATTTTAGGTTAGTGCATTTTAATTAGGTTAGTGTAGAGGAAAAAGTAAAATAAGGAAAAGGAAGAAAAGAGGAAGAAGGAAGAAGGAAGAAGAAGAAGAAGAAGAAGAAAAGGAAGGAGTGGAAAAAGGAAAATAAGAAGATGATGATGAGGGGTCAAGAGTGGGACGAGAGGTCGAGAGGTGTCGAGGGGAGAAAAAAATGTTATCAGGGACGAGGGTCGTCGAGGGGTCGAGAGAGGGACGAGGGGTCGAGAGAACTAAATAAGAAGAAGAGGAGAGGAAGAAGAGGAGAAATAAATAAGAAGAAGAAAAAAGAAGAAAAAGAAGAGGAGAAGAAGAAAGGAATAGTGGAGAAGAAGAGAAAATAGAATATATTCTATTTTTTCTTCTTCTCCACTATTCCTTTCTTCTTCTCCTCTTTTTTTTCTTCTTTTTTTTCTTCGATCTTCTCCGCTTTCTTCTTCTTCTTCTTATTCTTCTTCTTCTTAATTTTTATCGGGAACGAGGGTGTCGAGGATCGTCGAGGGGTCGAGGGTCGGGAACTAGGGTAGAGGGTCGAGGGTCATTAAGGGGTCAAGGGTCGAGGGTTTCAGGGTCGAGGGTTCGAGGGTTCTACAGGGTCGAGGGTCGAGGATTCCAGGGTCGTCTAGGGGTCGAGGGTTCCAGGGTCATCAAGGGTTCGAGGGGTCGAGGATCGCCGAGGGGTCGAGAGAGGTTTCCTAGTGTCAAAGTATTGAAGAAATCCATGGCTTCATCATTAGCCGGAAGTAACCAGGGCATGACGAAGTCCTCCAAAATTATTTTGGAATGGTGTCCCGGATAGGATAATTTGCCTTTTTGTATGAATTTCAGCAAAGGCCTTCCAAATAACGATATTTGGAAGGTTCTGGCTGAACTTTGTATCAAAAAGCGAATTATCCTATCTAGGACTCCGTTCTAAAATAACTTTGGAGAGCTTCGTACCATCATGCACATGTTACTTTCGCCTAATGATGAAGACATGGTTTTGTTGAATCCTTTGACACTACGCAACCTCCCGACACCTCGGCGATCCTCTCGAACATGAGAGGAAGAAGAGGATCGCCGAGGGGTCGAGGGTTCCAGGGTCGTCGAGGGTGCGAGGGGTCGAGGATCGCCGAGGGGTCGAGAGAGGTTTCCTAGTGTCAAAGTATTGAAGAAATCCATGGCTTCATCATTAGCCAGAAGTAACCAAGGCATGACGAAGTCCTCCAAAATTATTTTGGAATGGTGTCCCGGATAGGATAATTTGCCTTCTTGTATGAATTTCAGCAAAGGCCTTCCAAATAACGATATTTGGAAGGTTCTTGCTGAACTTTGTACCAAAAAACGAATTATCCTATCTAGGACTCCGTTCCAAAATAACTTTGGAGAGCTTCATACCATCATGCACATGTTACTTTCGCCTAATGATGAAGACATGGTTTTGTTGAATCCTTTGACACTAGGCAACCTCCCGACCCCTCGGCGATGCTCTCGAACATGAGAGGGAGAAGAGGATAAAAAAAGAAGAGGAAGAAGAAAAAAAGAGAATAAAGAATAGAGGAGTTCTTCTCCTCTATTCTTTCTTCTCCTCTTTTTTTTCTTCTTCTTCCTCTTTTTTTTATCGGGAACGAGGGTCGTCGAGGGACATAGATGTAGTGTCGTCGTTGTCGATATATACCCCCTCCTGATAGCTTACTATGATTAGGTAGCTAGTTCTACGTTTGGCACTAATATATCCATCTATCATGTTTGAATAATAATTGCCATGTTGTAAATATTTGTAGAAACTATGGACACCGCCCTAGACGAAGCAAAAGAAGCGTTGTTGAGGGACATAATCGCAGAAGGAAGTGATGTCGTCTCGTTGTTTCTCAACGAAACTGATGGTCTGGAAGGAGAGGGTGAACAAGCTGGCTACGGTGACCTAATGCCGGTGCAAGAAGAAGAACATGAGGATGGCTCCGGTGACCCAATGCCGGTGCAAGAAGGAGACCGTGATGACGGCTCCGGTGACCGAACCGAGTCCGGCCAGGTATATATATTAGTTAAGCCTGTGCTGACTAGTTGATTGATGCATTCATTGTTTTGGTATGTACACATATTAATTAAGTCTTTGTTCTTTTTTCTAGCCCTCCGGATCGAGCACAACTTCGGTAAAGAGACGAGGCCCGAAGAAAAAATTGAGCTCGGATGAAAAGTTTGAGATCATAGCTATCGCGCCCGACGGCCAACCGATTGAACCCCTCTAGACAAAGAGCACATTTGTTGCTCAATGCGGGGTTCTGGTTAGGGACAAGATCCTGATAAGCATCCAGCAATGGTTTAAGCCGGCTACAGAAGACCCTGAGGTGTCTTATGTCAATGATATGCAGAAAAATGATCTTTGGACTAAGCTGAAGTCAAATTTCACCCTACCGCCAGAGGATAATCCAGAGAACCCAGTTAAAGAGAAATTAATCAAGTCTTTTGCTCTTAAGAGGATGGCAGAACTATTCAGGAGGTGAAAGAAAGAGCTGAATAAGTTTGTCGAAAATAATGAGACACCAGAATTCAAGGGCAGATATGAGAAGATCAGAGATCACTGGCCCGCATTTGTGGCCCACAATACATCGGAAAAGAGTAAGAAGATGTCGGAGAAAACAAGCAAAATGCTGCGAAGAAGATGCTTCACCATCGCACGGGGTCAGGTGGCTACCTCGTAGCCCGGCCTAAGTGGGCCAAGACTGAGAATGATCTGGTTGATAAAGGGATCGAACCAGAGACAATTAGCTGGCTAGACTGTTGCCGGACATGGTTCTTCGGGGCTGGCGGAACCTTGGACCCTGTAACAGGGAAGTGCATTTGGACGAACGATCAAATGGACATACCAGTCAGGAAGATTAAGCAGTATATCGAAGCAGCGCAGCAAGGGAAGTTCTTTCCAGACAGAGAGAACGACGAGATCACAATGGCCCTCGGGAATCCTGAGCACCTTGGACGGACACGAGGCACGCCAGGCTCCATTCCATGGAAGGTTGGGTTTCCGAACGCAGGCGGTTACAAATCCCATGAGAGGAGGAAAAAAGTGCAGCAAACCCAAATGCAGGCGCTGCAAGCAAGGGTAGACGCGATAGAGGAACGAGAAGCAAATCACAGCAAACGTACTGCCGAAGCCTCCCCCGAAGCTACCCCGCCATCTCAGCGCAGAAGCAGCGTGGCTTCCACCGAGCTGCTTCAGCCGGAGCATGCCTTGATGGCTCCTGCCAGCTATCCCGTGGATGCTATCACGGAGTCTCGAAATTGCCACCTTATGACGCAATGGATGAATTTGAAGGTCAAGGCGGCTGTTGGCTCTGTTTATCCTACTGAACTCGACGCAACTTTTCACTGCCGGCCGATTCCAGAAGGATATGCTAGGGTGATGGTGGATGAAATAACGGAGGGATTTGAGGACCTCCAGCTTGACCACCCTACCGGTGAAGGGGAGACTCGGCTGGGGTCTGCTCTGAAGACTCCATGCCTATGGCGGAAGGAGCTCATCAACCTTCCGAACTGGACGCCTCCGCCCCCTCCTCCTCCTCCTCCTCCGGCGAGTCAGGGCACTCCGCCTCATCCACCGCCTCCTCCTCCGGCGAGTGACGATCAGGGCCCTCGGTCGGCTCCTTCTCCGGCGCGTGTCGGCACTCCGCCTCCTTCTCCGCGTGTGCCGACGCGCCCGAGCAGCCAGCCTCCTCCTTCTCCGCCTCGTCAGCAAGGGTGGAAGAGACCTGCCGCCGCTCCAGCTACTCCGGCGCGTCGTAGTCCTTCTCCTCCGCCTCGTAAGCAAGTAAAGAAGACAACCGCTCCGTCTGCTCGGTCGGCGTCTAGCAGTACAAGCAGAGGTGGGAGGACATACAGATTCGGTCCTTCTCTGAAGACTCCAGAGAAGTTACCATATGAGAGGACCCCAGAGGAGAACGCCGAGATCGCGCGAACCGAAGTGGATGACTGGTTTCAAGGGTTGAGAGCAAAGAGACATCCACCTCCGGTGGAGAAGGTAGATCCGGTGAAAGTGAAGCGCACTCTGGCTGCCCTGGAAAAACCACCCAAGTCTCCGCCGAAAGGCAACTATGAGCGCATTATTGCAAAGACATGGGCCGAAGCGGAGTGGTCGGGAAGTACAGTCAGTGATCAAAGGCTGAAAGAACGACGAGCAGCTGGGAAACTAATTGCCCAGCTCGGCGAACAAGCGAAGCAATCGTGCCCCCCCCTCAAGGTGCCTAGCGACATCGTCGATCCGAGGATGGTGCCCGGTTATGGCAATGTTGACGATTACCTGCCCGACGATGTACATTATGATACCATGGAGGTGTAGATACACAAATACGAGTACGGGAAGCCTCTCGTCAAAGATGAAAAATCTTTAACAACGATGATGCGAAGATTACATGATTGGTAGTTGAAAATCTGCAGAGAGTCTGGGGGGAGGAGTACTTTGTATGCGAGAGTTAAACCGGAGCATGACCTCGTTGGAATTGAACTGTTGCCTATTCCATTTGAGGAGTTCTATCAGTTTTTCAATCAATTGGCCCTCGATAAAACAACGATCACCTGCTACTGTCTGCAAGTAATACTACTTCTGTCGTTAAGTCTCTCTATATAGCTCATCTCTTTCATTGCATGTATTTATAATTATCCTCACTATATTATGCAGAATGAAGATCGCCGAATTGAAGAAAAGACAAATCGGTGATATTGGGTTCATTAACACATATCTCATAGATGCAACTGAGGTTCAACATCGTCCCGGAGATACCGAGGCCAACTTGCTATGATCATTCAAAAAAATGAAAACAAAGATATAATACTCTTTCCTTACAACATCAAGTGAGTGTTACTGTCTTGTGCATATTCGGTTTCCCTTATATATTAGTCCAGGTTATAGTAATGTAATTGATGAGTTATGCATGCGTGTGCAGTTTCCACTATATTCTCCTAGAGATTAGGCTTGAGCAGGGAGTAGTAACCGTCTTGGACTCTAAACGAAAATACCCCCAGGAGTATGCGGACATGACTGAAATCCTCAAGAAGTAAGTTAAATCGATCATTATCCACCATATCAGCAACTTTGTTCATTTCCTGATATCAAGTAATTGTTTTCTTTGTCCGGCAGGGTTTGGAGAAAATTCACCAAAACAGTTTCGGGACTGCCGAAGGAGCTGGAATTTAGACACCCGAAAGTAAGTACTATAGTAGCATGTTCCGCGCATCTCCTAGTGATTCAAGCACTAGTTTCATCAATACCATTTAGCATTCTTGCTTATCAGTTTGATTGACCTCTATTTCTTGTAAAGTGGTTGTGGCAGGAAAAAGAGAATGATTTCTATGGATACTACGTCTGCGAGTCCATCCGCCACACGACCTGTGAGCGGGGCGGGTACTCTGACGAACAATATGAAGTACGTAAATAACAACATTCACAATTTTATTTTATTACCATCATTTGTATTGAGTTTCATTCATTCATATATATGTATTGACCCCCTTCTTCAAATTAGATGTTTCGGAAGCGGGATGAACTCCTAGCACCAGCTCGCATGCGAGAAATTCAAGAGGAATTGGCGGCATTCTTTCTTGACCAAGTGATCGCTGAAGACGGAGAATACTATCTGGACCATGAGTCCATATGATTATATTTGTAAGAGATAATTATTGTATATATGTAGCCGGTAGTGTCGGATAGATATACGAGAACTTGTTGTTCGACCAATCTCTCGGAGAAGGAGAGGTGGTCAACATCACTTCTCTCTGCATGCATATATGTTCATGACGATCTTCTGTTTCCTTCGTTTGCTTACTAGCTAACTAGCATGTCTAGTCCTCTCTATACGTATGTATAGTACGTAGCGTCGACCATGCACGGACGTAAGAGAGGACACTTCTCTCTATTAATTATAGCTAACTAACACAATATATGAAACACCTAAATTAACCCCCCAAAACCCCCAAACCCCCCCCCCCTTAAAAAAAACAAAAACCCCAGCCATAGAAATGCTGACGCGTGGATGCCTATTGGTCCCGGTTGGTGCCACCAACCGGGACCAAAGGGTCTCCTGCCTGGGCTCTGCGCACTGCCCATGTGGAGGCCCATCAGTCCCGGTTTTGGATTGAACCGGGACTAAAGGTACAGGGCATTAGTACCGACACTTTAGTCCCGGTTCAAGAACCGGGACTAAAGGCCCTTACGAACCGGGACTATAGGCCCTTTTTCTACCAGTGGACATGCCTCTACAAATGAACCAATTTGTACTATTAACCCTGTGTAACCCTGCGTAATTTCTGAAGGAAGGATGGTGATAAGAATTCACTAAGAATATGACTTATTAAAGTAAAGAAGTACCCTTGGGTCAACTCTGTCATCGAGTAAGTATCAATACTTTGCCAGTCAAAAAAGCAAGTCAGTCTTCAAACAACACAACAATATATTGCCTATTAGAAACTTCTAAAAGGAGTACCACCCACATAAAAGAAGATGATAATTATAAAGGTGCTCTTGCAAAGATATTTAATGTTGATTTAAGACATGTGACAACAGATTATTTATTGAGCCTATAGGTAAACCAGGTGCACGTTAGAGCTGTACCAAGAAATTAGACGTACACCAAGATATCTGAGATAATGTGAGAATTTCTACTGTTTTTACTCCTTATGATTAGAAGAGAAATATAAGAATACATGACGCTTGCATATTTGAAAACATGGAGCAATGACACATATTGCTAGCAGCTATTTAGATCATGGTGATGGTATTGAACTTATTTAACCTAGTATTATAAATCTGTAAAAAAAATCTTAATGATGCAGACCAACTCAAAAGCTAGCTGAGCATACCTGTTCTGATGCCTCTTTGCCAATTTTCTTTTACAATGGAACTACTAAACATTCAGTATAGGATTTTATGTTACCTCCATTAGCCCAACCACACTGGTCATGTGACGATGGTGTGACAAAACGAATAGGCAACTGGGAGGCTGAGATGCTTCGATGATGGAATGATATAAGATAGTTTCTCAATAAAAGCATTTGTTCACGACCTTGGCTCAAATCCAAATTCAACAATTCAGTGTGTAATTTGGAAGCTTCTTCCTTCCTAAAATTCTGACAAACATGCATTCATGTAGGATTCTTTCTTGTCAGTCTGAAAACGTAAACACGTTGCTTCTAGTATAAGAACTTAAGACCTTAAATCAAGAAATTCAAACTTAGTAATACGAATTTACATGAGAAATAGAAAATCACCATTGCCGATTGCTAACTTAGTCCACTAGGAATCAGAGCCTGCTCCATGTCCTCTTACATGGTGCTCGGTGCTCCTACAGTTTGATGTGTGTACATGGCTGCGATCAATGATCCAAAACTGGGCGACGTCAAAACTATCAGCTGTCATGGCGGGAGGCACGATTTCGTGCAGAACTATTGATGGAGCTAACCTGCTAGTGAATTGGGAAATAATTAGACTAGAAATTCTTTAGATGATAAAATTGCCTCATCTTGTTGAACTTGAAGAAAGAAAAGGGACAGGATTAATGAATCTTTATTTTAGCAAGGATTTTTCCATGGAGTTTTATGGGGAAAAACTTTAGTCCAGCACCAAGACAACGCCATGGGCGGTAGCAGCGTTGCCCAATAACCTGATTCCTCGGACATGAATGCGTAATGTACTTTCAGATCCAACTGGGGCACTGGGTGAAGGAGCAATGTTCCTTATGTGGTTTATAGATGGATGTCCCGGCAGGCTCCAGGAAAACCCCGCGGCTAGTGGAAACACCAGCGTTGCCTTGGGTAAAACATTGTTGGAGATTCTTGGCCATGATGCCGGCGGCTGTAGCTCCTAAACTACTTTTTGCTTTGCATGCATGTCTGACTTGATTGCTCTTGCACATATATGCCAGGGAGGACACGGGAGAAGCCTTTGGGAAGACCCTTCTTGGAGGAGATTGGTGAAGCAAAGGATTAATGAAAAAGGACGTGAGGCGGCGACAGAGGCATGAGAGAGACGATGTCACACGATTGTATTTTCATATTAGCGCACGAAGAAACGAAGGTTCAGGAGACGTGCGTGCTGTGGACTTATTTTTTTCTTTGGGCATCACGTGATTTTTTTGCCCAAGAGGTATATGGTAGCTTTTCTATTACGTGGGGATGGGGAAGATTACGTGCTAGTTTTTGATTTTTTTGAGAGTCTGTAATTAATAGAGGTAGGTATAGATAGATAGATAGATGGGTTGATCTACACCGTAATAACTCGGCCCCACCAGATTAACGGCTCCTAATTACTGATTAACATGGTAATTTCTTGGGAGTCTGTAATTAGTATAGGTAGGTATGGATGGATGGATGGATGGATGGATGGATATGGATATGGATGGATGGATGGATGGATATGGATGTGTATAACCTAAAAGATTGCAGTCATCGGCTTCAGCCCCCACGCATATAATGCGGAGGTGTTCACAGAAGACACGTGTTCACACTTAACCCAACGTCTTCGTCCTATTAAGGAGGTGATAGCGCAGAGAACGAGGCAACCGGACTATAATGCTTTAACACTTTCACTTAGCCATAGGAGTTTGACGGTGGGGCTACTATATAACCCCTGTTGGCTCCGCATTCTCCCGAATTCGGGGTGCGTACGTGCCTGGCTGGGAAGCGGCCCTTCGTTAAGGCGGAGGAATTCTAACATTCCGATAGGTCATCGAGTCGTTGACCAGTCTCACGCTATATCATGACAGTCAGTTTTCGGCTTTCTCTACTGAGGTGCTCGTCCGCATGACCCGGGGCACAATCGCAGTAGTTCTCCTAGTGCTACCTTAGCCGATAGAGCGGAACATAAGGTACCAAAACATAGGAGCCGGGCAAACCCAACATTTGACCAAAGACATGATTCGGAGCTGATGCATATAAGGCCAAACTCGCAACGGCGAACACTCCCTAAGGTATTCGGTCTTTATGGTAAAAATCGGGCCCAAATAGTGCCCTTTGTAAGAAGCCCCTTGTGTCCAGGTACCGGCGTTTATTCTGACGTGGCCACATGCTAAGACGTCAGCATCCTTTTCAATTGTATTTGAGAATCCGAGGGATGTGTATCAACAAGAGACAGTAAAAAAGGTTTACGCAGGGTCTTAATCTAAAAAGAATCCTTGGAGCGGGTCCTTGCTGCACGTCTGCGCCTGTGTCTCCGTTGTGCCGTATCCTGGACGGGTGTAGCACGATGGTCATCTGTAAAAGAGAGAAACTTAGGTGAAAAGTTGTCGTGCAAAAAGGTAGGTTTGAAGAAACCATATATAATTCAAGATGAGTAAAAATTGCCACTTGTCTGCGCGCGTTGAGCCCCTTGTATTTGTAATAGGGGTGTGGCTTATCAAACCTGTGTGAGTTAAACATAGCTGCGCCGGACTCGTCTAACCGTGTCCATGGTCTTGACAACCTATCAAATGCTTTAGCTGGTGAGGCCCTTTTTAGTGTGCGGCTGCCAAGGCAGTCGCACTCTCTTCGGCGCGCAGGGATCGCTTAATATTTCCATTCACTGTAATGATGCCACGTGGACCGGGCATCTTCAGCGTAAGGGAAGCGTAATGCGGTATTGCATTAAAGCGAGCGAAAGCTTCGCATCCAAGTAGTGCTTGATAGCCACTTTGGAACGGAGCAATGTGGAATGTTAAACTTTCACTGCGGAAGTTATCAGGGAAGCTGAATATAACCTCTAGTAGCAGGGAGCCCGTGCAATGAGCCCCTGGTCCTAGCGTTACTCCTTTAAGGGTAGTGTTGCTATGGCAAATTTCGTTGGGTCTATCCTCATTTTGCGGATTGTATCCTGGTATATCAGGTTTAAACTGCTGCCACCGTCCATCAGGACTCGTGTAAAGTGGTATCCGTCAATTATTGTGTCTAATACCAGGGCAGCCCATCCTGCATGCCGGATACTTGTTGAGTAATCACGATGGTCAAAAGTGATCGGTTGAGACGACCAGTGGCAGGACTTCACGGTGATAGGCCCTTGGGTATATTTTTCTGGGAGTGCCCCTTTGTTTCTCACCTAGATCACGTGTAACATGTTTACTATTTTGACTTCTGGTGGAAATTTCCTTTGTTCCCTAGTGTCTTGCTTGAGAGGCTCATCCTTGTCTTTGCTTGGTGTATCCTCCCCCTTGTGTACGGTGTTGAGCTTGCCGGACTGCTTGAAGACCCAACATTCTCTGTGGGTATGATTAGCGGGTTTACCAGGGGTGCTATGGATCTAACATATTTGGTCCAGAATTATGTTGAGGCTGGACAGTTCATCTCTGGCTCCTTTAGAGGGCGGCTTTTGCTGACCTAGCCGAGAGCTTATGAATCCGGCGTTTACCGCCGTGCTCTTCGGGTTGTCTTCTTTATTCCGACGCTTATTATTTTTGCTGCGTCGTGATTTCCCGTTTTCATCTCTAACTTCGGATGTACTTGGGTCGCTGGTGCTGCATCTGGCTAGCCAGTTGTCCTCACCCGCGCAAAAGCGGGTCATGAGGCTTGTTAATGCTGCCATTGTTCTCGGCTTTTCTTGGCCGAGGTGTCTGGCAAGCCATTCGTCGCAGACGCTATGCTTAAAAGCTGCCAAGGCTTCGGCGTCCGGACAGTCAACTATTTGGTTCTTTTTAGTAAGAAACCTGTTCCAAAGCTTTCGGGCTGACTCTCCGAGCTATTGAGTTATATGACTCAAATCGTCCGCATCCGGGGCTCGGACATAAGTCCCTTGAAAATTTGTCCGCAAAGCGTCTTCGAGCTCTTCCCAGCTTCCAATGGAGTTTTCGGGGAGGCTTTTAAGCCAGTGCCGAGCTGGCCCTTTGAGCTTGAGGGGTAAGTACTTGATGGCGTGGAGATCATCTCCTCGAGCCATATGGATATGGAGGATATAGTCCTCAATCCAGACCCTAGGGTTTGTTGTTCCGTCGTATGCCTCTATATTTACCGGTTTGAATCCCTTTGGAAATTCATGGTCCAGCACCTTATCGGTGAAACATAGGGGGTGTGCAGCACCCCTGTATCTGGGTGCACCGCGTTGTTCGGATGTTTGGTGTGTTGCATCGTATGCTGGAGCGCGCTTGCGTGGTCCACAGATGGATCTGGTTGCACCTTCCTTTTGGTGCGAGCCCTCGCGTGGATCGCATATTGGCTTATGTGTGGCGTTGTTTGCCGCTCTATGTTGGTCATGAGGTCGTCTATCCGGCCAGGTGGCCGTTTTGATTTTTGGTTGCGGGGGATCTAAGGCCTCCTCATCGAATTTGGGTAGCAACTTCCGCTTCGAGTAGCTCTTGGTGGGGCGATTACTGTCGTACTTTGCTGCTGCATTGAGTACTTGGCTCCAACTGATTCCGAGTGTGTCTTGTGCAGCCTTGAGTGTTTGCTTCTGCTTTTTTAGACTCCTTGCGGTGGCAACAAGCCTTTGACGGGCATTATGTTGCTCCGGGTGTCTGTCTGGTGTGAGGTCGTCCGGACTATTATCTTTGACACAGTCAGGTTGTTCGATTTGATTCTCCATATTGCCGTGATCCGGCGATGGTTCACCCTCCTCTAATGCTGGGTCTATATGATCGTTGTTTCTGTCGAGGCGGGATTTGGAGCGGCGCTTACGCCGCCGTTTTGACTGCTTCTCGAGGGGACAACCCTTCGTTGTGTCCTTTCGTTCCTCGTCGTCGTTTTCTTTTGGTGTGTTCACCATGTATACGTCATGTGGTGAAGTGGGCGTCTAGTGCCCTGGGGGCAGTGGTTCCTATTCGTCTCCTGCATCATCGTCCATGCCGTCGATGTATTCGGAGTCGGAGTCAACCATGTTGGTTAAGTCATCGACAGTGGCTATTAAGTGGGTGGTGGGTGGGCGGCGAATTTCTTCGTCGTCCGTATCCCAGTCCTGCCAGACATAGTTCGGCCAGGATCCTCCTGATAAGGAGAGAGACCTTAATGAGTTTAGTATGTCACCAAAGGGCGAGTGCTGAAAAATATCCGCGGAGGTAAACTCCATGATCGGCGCCCAATCAGGTTCGATAGGAACGGGCGCAGGCGGCTCGGAGTCCGTGGCCGGAGAAGGTTCCGGCAGTTTAACAACACGGCTCTCGTGTAAGGTAAGGTCGATGTTTGGCTTGATCGCCGCTGAGGGTAAGGACTCCGTGGCGGGGTCCATCCACCTGTCCATGGACGGCGCAACTGGCTCCAAATTGAGGGTTGAAGTGGCTGCCTGTGCGATCTCCTGAACACTGTCCGATGGTAGAGCTAAATCGTACTCATCGTGAGCGCGTGACGCACAAGGCAGAGGCTCGAATCCATCGAAGATCAAGTCTCCACAGATATCGGTCGTGTAGTTTAAGCTTCCAAACCTGACCTGGTGGCCAGGGGCGTAACTTTCAATCTGCTCCAGATGGCCAAGCGAATTGGCCCGCAGTGCAAAGCTCCCGAACATGAAGATCTGTCCGGGGAGACAAGTCTCACCCTGGACTGCATCGCTATCGATGATAGTAGGAGCCATCAAGCCTAACGGCGACGACACAAAGGAACTCTCAATGAAAGCACCAATGTCGGTGTCAAAACCGGCGGATCTCGGGTAGGGGGTCCCGAACTGTACGTCTAAGGCGGATGGTAACCGGAGGCAGGGGACACAATGTTTTACCCAGGTTCGGCCCTCTTGATGGAGGTAAAACCCTATGTCCTGCTTGATTAATATTGATGATATGGGTAGTACAAGAGTAGATCTACCACGAGATCGGAGAGGCTAAACCATAGAAGCTAGCCTATGGTATGATTGTATGTTGTGGTTGTTGTCTCCTACGGACTAAAACCCTCCGGTTTATATAGACACCGGAGAGGGTTAGGGTTACACAAGGTCGGTTACAAAGGATGAGATACACATATCCGTATTGCCTAGCTTGCCTTCCACACCAAGTAGAGTCCCATCCGGACACGAGACGAAGTCTTCAATCCTGTATCTTCATAGTCTAATAGTCTGGCCAATGGATATAGTCCGGCTATCCGGAGACCCCCTAATCCAGGACTCCCTCAGTTGCCTATTCACCCCCTCTAGTCAACCATATTGATCCTTTCATCTTGGGAACAAAACGGTGGCTTCACGAAGGGGATGGTGCTGCAGGCCCATTAGGCCCAATTTTATCTGAGACCCAAAAAAAGATATCAGAGCAGCGGCCCATGACAATTAGCAATCCCTAATAGCGATCGAGGCCAGATGACGAGCGATTACAGTAAATCTGACGACCGAAAATGCTCAACATTGATGATCCGGCGGCTATGGACGCTGATGGCCTGAGAGGGCAGGAAAAGTGCTCAGTTTTAATGTTTATAAATGGTAATATCGTTAGTAGCCTACATTGGTAGCAGCCATTTCCATCTATATAAATTTCAGAATAAACCTTTTTGAACTGCATCGCACTTTGAGTCTCGTCTTCCCCAAAGGTGGGATCGTCGGGTGCGTAGTGGTGATCAACCTTACCCAATAAGTCCTATCTGATCTCATGAATCCACACATACCAGCCTGCAAAAGATGCAGAGATCAGGCCACAGGAGCTATTAGGACAAGAAGCTGCACTGAAGAACTTGCCTCTCTCTTCACACACTTGTATAAGCGCTTCCCAGCATTCTGGCCGCCCGGAGCAATCCAGGTAATAACTTGGTCGCCGCAGTCTGGACAATGGATGAGCGGCAGCATCTCCTCGTCGGCGTCGTTGGATGCGGACGTAGACATCATTAGATGGATTGTGGCCGAGGACCGATTTGGGAAAACTTAGAGCATCTATAGTCGGGCGCTCCAAACCAACCTCAAACGTCCGGACCTTAAGTGTCAGTCTCAAATGCCCAGACCCTAAGTGCCCAGTTCGGTCATGAAATTTTGATCCAGCTGGACGCCTCAAATGGCCTCAAACGTCCGGGCTGTCCGGTACCCTCATATCCATCCCAAATATGGGGCGGATATGGGAGCGCTCGGGCGCGTCTACCATGTCGGTCTGGCCCACTATGGCCCGAAACAATCGATGAGCAAGCCCTAGTCAAACTCAAGGCCGCCACGAATTTCGATGGCTCGCCGGCGCCTCACAAGGAGGAGCTAACACTCCACATTGCCCTCCGCCGATCGTTGCTGGCCCGGGGCAGCAGCTACTCTTTCGGGGCGTCGGCGACGGTCCAGGTGGGTATCTGTAGCTCCACGGCGCCTGTGCTCGTCTGACGCGGTCCCTATCGGCCCCTGCCAGGCGACACCCAGCACTACCCGCACCTACCCCTCTGATAATCCCCAAGTGCAAGGAATCATCGTAGCAATTTCCAAAGGTGGAAGTGATAAGTATGGAGTGTCGAACCCACAAGGAGCTAAAGGTAAGATCAATATTCTCGCAAGCCCTATCTGCCACTGATACGACTCTACGTACACTGAACGTTTGCTTCCAACTAGAAACGAGAAATAAAACTATGTTGTGGGTATGATGAGGATAACTTTGTATGATATTGGAGAGCTAAAATATAAAAGTAGGTGTTGTTATCATGAAGTTAGAATATATTACTAAATATTATAAATAGCGAATGTGGAATAATGGTGGATCAGTGTGTGGAATTGTCCTAGGAAATCGTTAACAAGACCGGTAATCACTATTGCAGTTTCATATGAGGGAGAGGCATAAGCTAACATACTTTCTCTACTTGGACCATATGCACTTATGATTGGAACTCTAGCAAGCATCCGCAACTACTAAAGATCATTAAGGTAAAACCCAACCATAGCATTAAAGCATCAAGTCCTATTTATCCCATACGCAACAACCCATTACTCGGGTTTGTGTTTCAGTCACCCACGCAACCCACTATAAGCGAATCATAAACATATTGCAACACCCTACAGCGGGAATCCTTCACGCTTGCGTGACACGGAGGGCACCATAGGACAGCACCAAAGTAAAACATACAACTCATACCAATCTAGATCATCAATCAACCCAAAGACAAAGGATATCTACTCAAAACATCATAGGATGGCAACACATCATTGGATCATAAATATGTGGCAAGCACCATGTTCAAGTAGGGACTACAACGGGGTGCGGAAGAGTGGACCGCGTAAAAGAGATGAGGATGGTGATGATGATGGTGATGCTGATGAAGACGATCACCGCGGCGATGATTCCCCTCCCAAGTCTATTTTTTACAGCAAGATCACATTAACTTTCGCCCAAGTCTTCCCAAAGGTCCCACTTGGCATTTTATTGAAACAAAAGCTATAAAACATTATTACCACAGTATATTAATCATGTAAACACACAAAAACAGTAAGGGTAAATATTGGGTTGTCTCCCAACAAGCGCTTTTCTTTACTGCCTTTTAGCTAGGCATGATGATTTCAATGATGCTCACATGAAAGATAAGACTTGAACATAAAGAGACCATCATGAAGAATATGACTAGCTCATTTAAACATAACCCACTTCCTATGCCTAGGGATTTTGTGAGCACACAATTTATGGGAACAAGAATCAACTAGCATAAGAAGGCAAAACAAGTATAACTTCAAAACTTTAAGCACATAGAGAGTAAAACTTGATATTATTGCACTCCTACAAGCATGTATTCCCCCCTCATAATAATTTCAGTAGCATCATGAATGAGTTCAAAAATATTACCATCACATAAAGCAATCTTTTCATGATCTACGAGCATAGAAATTTTACTACTCTCCGCATAAGCAAAATTCTCCTCATTTGGAATGGCGGGATCACTAGTTCCTAAAGTTGACACTCTTCCAAACCCGCTTTAGATGATAGTATTATTCATACTCCAAAAGATATAAGTGAAGTTCATGGATCATTCTATAATTAATATAAACTAACCAATGTCCAAGCTCAAAATATATGAGTGAAGCACACGAAGCATTCTATAAAACCATACTCAACAGATTTAAGTGAAGCACAAAGAGCAATTCTATAAGATCATACTTAAAAGATATAAGTGAAGCACATGAAGCATTTTATAAATCAATTAAGGGCTATCTCATACTAGCATGGTTCATAAAGGAAGAACAAAAACACAAAGGACACAAATCATGTGAACGAAACAAAAACCAAGGTATACCGATAATTGTTGAAGAAGAAAGATGGGATGCCAACCAGGGCATCCCCAAGCTTAGATGCTTGAGTATCCTTAGAATATTTACTTGGGGTGCCTTGGGCATCCCCAAGCTTGAGCTCTTGCCTCTCTTTATTCTTCTCACATCGGCAACTCCTCGTTCTTCGAACACTTCATCCATAAAAAACTTTGTGAGATCCGTTAGTATAATAAAGCAAATTACTACCTTTAGGTACTGTTGCAAACTCATTCAAATTTCATATTAGAACTATATCTACTGTATTCCAACTTCACCATGGTTCATACCCCCCGATACTACCCATAGAATCATCAAAATAAGCAAACAACACACGAAAAACAGAATCTGTATATAACAGGACAGTCTGTACAAATCTGAAGGTTTAGTAAACTTCTTTAACTCCAAAAATTATGAAATAAAATTGAAAATTTGAAAATGTTATACATAAGTAATGTGAAAAAAGTTTCAGACCCATTTGGCATTCCAGTAAAAAATGTAAAATCACGCGCTACAGCCAAAATTTCTGGTTTTGTTCTGCACATAGTAAACAAGCAATCTAATCATCCTAAAACCAAAGCTTGGCACATTATTTTTATAATACAATGGATATATATATATAGTGTTACTATTCATCACCCAGGGAGCAGAATAAGTTATTCTTTACCCGAGGTAATCTTACGATCACTTCCTAAATAAATACGTTTACAATATAAAAAGTTACATGTATATTGATTCAATATGTAAAATTTGGTATAAAAAATAAAAATGTAGGTTATCAGACTAGAAAAATTACATTTTATGTATGTTTTACATTATATTTTTACATTCGTAATTTTACGGAATATAAAATATTTTTTATGGCGAGTACATATTTTCTTATGTTCTCTTTTTATGTATGAAATAAGACAAAATTTCCGAAACGTAAAAATACGATGCATTAATATCAAAAAAGAAAAGGGGTGAAGAATAACTATTCCTCATCCAGGGTGACGAATAGCGCGACCCTATATATAGGACAAGACTATTCTAATCCTAGGATCATAATAACTATTTGGATCACAGATCCCCCTATATAGGCAGCGAGGAGGTGTTCCCGAACTCCCGGACTTAGTAAGAAGAAGAAAAACACTTGCCTCCCCGCACCCCCACGTACCGTCCCTATCCTCCCGACGGACCAGCACTCGTCGGCCTCCCCACAGACCCCCGCGCGGCGAGGCTCACCCAGCCCGCCGGCGTCGGCGGCGCACTTTGCCGTTCGCCCGCGCGCATCCCTGAACCCCAACCGACCGTGCGCGCCCCACCACCAATCCTGAGCGCCACCGGCCGATGCAGGTCACCCCCGAGCGCCGCCACGCATGGATCCGGCTAAAGTCGGCCAGATCCGGTCTCCACGTCGGCATCTGCGCCGCCCCGCCCGGTGCATCGCCGCTTACCTTCCCGGTGGCCGCATAAAGATCCACAAAAATCACAGCGGGCCTGCATCTTTCGGTCCCCGCACGCCTCCACACCCAACCCACTGGCGCGCCTCCACCCACAACTCACCGGGGCGCCACTCCATCCAGCCCGCGCGACACCCTCACGTGCGTGCCTCCCTCTGTCTGAGCTTGCCGCTACGGCCAACCGCCTCCATCTCCACCCGTAGTTCCCATCTCCGCAAGCAATTGCGCCTCTTTGGAATTCTTCAGTTAGTCTCTCTGTAGCCGCACACACGACATCACCCGACCGTCGTGTGCCTTGGCTACAGTCCACAATGCGCTGATGCTCCACCTCCTAGCGTGTGTATGCCGAGCGCAAGTGCCCATGAGTTGCTGCGGGTGCAGCTGCAGCTCTCTGCGTATGTGTCCGCTTGTGCACGCACATAGCTGCTCTTCTCTCTCTCTTAGCACATGTGTGCATCAGCGATTCAGCTCTCTAATGGTGTTTTCTCTTTTGTCAGTGTGACGGCTGCTACAATTTACTCCTACTCTTTATCTACTGTCTCAATAATTGTTCTAGCGCGCGTGAGAAGTTCATGTACTGACAGCATATAAATTACTAACATATTTCAATGTCCGTTAGAGAAAAAAAGACCAAAAACTCCGACAGAACAGATCGATGAAGAAGTTCACCACAGATGCAGGGAGAAGGTCACCACGGAGGCAGGAAGAAGTTCACCAGAGGCAGGGAGATGGATGCGATCTCACAATCTGTGTATTCTTGAGATGGCCTCCCTTAGACTCAAAACCATATTGCCTACAAATATGATAGTCGCAATGCTACCGTCATGTGTAAAGAAAATTATATATGTACATGTACACAACCTAGAATAACTTTACGGGGAGTTGATGGATTATTCAGTGGTTTTTGCTGCCACTACTGATTTTTTTTCTTGAGATGGTCTTCATCACCATTCAATAATTCACTTTTTTCTTAGTTGCATCTAGTTCCCTCGCTCCACCTCAAAACCGATTCCTTCAGCTAGATCTCCCTTGGTATTTTGTATTCTTATTTTCTTTTCATAAAACATTTGCTCTGAAATCCGGATCCGATGATGTAGCTTTGACTATTCATGAAAACGTGGTGAAAATTTTACATGCTCTGTAGGTAAAATTTTTGGCTTTAATATATTTTTTGTGAACGTCAAAATGTTGTGTTTGAGAAGGTCGGGTGTGTTATCTCAGCAAGTTCAAATAAAAAATAAACATGCAAGGTAAAACATCAGAGAGTTGCGATTTTTTAGAACTTCAAGTGTCAAACAAATTTGAAAAGAGCACAAAACAAAATTTAAGTCTAGAAAAATCACTTCAAAACACTAACAAGAAAAAGAATGTTCTCTTTGTTATCGAACGCAAAAATAAAAATTAATGAAATGGGGAATGCAGTCTACGCATTTTGTGAAAGAACTAAGAAGTTCGATTTAAACTAATAAAGTAGTTTGATTTTAATAAATAATTCAGTTTTTTTGTTTCATAAATAAAAGCAAGAAGTTCAAATTTTAAAAATAGAGAAGTTCAAAAATCATAAAAAGGACTTTCATTGTTTCTAAAATTTAAAAAACTCTAGAAGTTGAAATTGAAATAATGGACAATTTAATATTTATTAGAAAACTATGATATTGTCTTTACTAAAAGAAATAAATCAAGAAGTCCAAATTACAAAAATAGAGAAGTTCCATATTTATGACAAAACTTAGATTTTCCTTATTACTAAAAAATAAAATGAAGAAGTTCAAATTAAAAAAGGAGAAGTTCGATGGATATAGAAAAACTCAAATTCCTTTCGTTTCTTGGAAAAATAAAAGTATGAAGATAATTTTTAATAAAATGTTTGATGCTTATTTAAAAACATATTTTTTCTAAGAATAGGACTAAGAAGTTCAAATTAAAATAAAAGAGAAGTCCAAAAATTATGAAAAACTAAGATTTTTCACGATACTGAAGTATAAAACGAAGATGTTCAAATTAAGAAAAGGAACAACTAAAAAAAGATTAAAAGTAGATTTTCCCATTTCTAAAAAAATTAGAAGTTCAAACGAAAAAACGAAGTGGTTCGATGTCTATTTAGAAACTAAGATTTTACCGTTATTAAAATACTCAAATGTCCCTTAGTATTGAAGAATCAACCATGAAGTTCAAATTGAAAAAAAGATTAAGAAATAAAACCAGGAAGTCCATATTAAAAAGATGGAGAAGTTCGATGATTACAGAAAACTCAGATTTTGCTCGTTATTAAAGAATGGAAACAAGAAGTTCAAAAATAAAATAACAAGAAGTTCAACTTTTAAAAAATAGAGCGCTTCAAAATTTCATAAAAAAATATTAAGAATAAAACCAGGAAGTCCAAATTAAAAAGATGGAGAAGTTCGATGATTATAGAAAACTCAGATTTTCCTCGTTATTAAATAATGGAAAAAAGAATTTCAAAAATTAAATAACAAGAAGTTCAACTTTTAAAAATAGAGTGCTTCAAAATTTTATAAAAAAGATTAAGAAATAAAACCAGGAAGTCCAAATTAAAAAGATGGAGAAGTTCGATGATTATACAAAACTCAGATTTTCCTCGTTATTAAAGAATGAAAACAAAAAGTTCAACTTTTAAAAATAGAGCGCTTCAAAATTTCATAAAAAAGATTAAAAAATAAAACCAGGAAGTCCATATTAAAAAGATGGAGAAGTTCAATGATTATAGAAAACTCAAATTTCCCTCGTTATGAAACAATGGAAATAAGAAGTTCAAAAATAAAATAACAAGAAGTTCAACTTTTAAAAATGGAGCGCTTCAAAATTCACAAAAAAGGATTAAGAAATTCAGATTAATATTTATAAGAAAACTTAGATATTTTCACGTAACCGAGAGAAGTTCAAGTTGATAAACTACCAGAAGTTTACGTTCTACATGGTGTGCATTTTGTATTAAAAAGAATAAAAATGCAAAGGCTAAATTTGTTGTTGTTATAAGTTCAAGTACTCCGTTGGAGAAAGTTAAAAAAAATTATTGTAAGAGAGGTTTGTACAATAAGAATATCATTTGTGTAACACTGACGAATGGATGAGAAAATTACAAATGAAAATACGTCACAGAAGTCCAACATGAAAACAGTATGAAGTTCAACTACTACGCTGAATGAATTTCAGATGAAAAACTTTTAAAATCATTACGAGTATGAAAAAACGATCAACACGGGAAACTTATGTGCTTACAGGAGCTTTCCACTAGTATATCACTTGCTCAATTCCGGTGAGTGGATGAAGAGTTACGAGCAGTAGATGGAGACCTACGAGCAAAAAAATCACGTGAAAAACAGAGTGAAGTTCAGGTACACGCGCCGAAAAGTTCAGGTTCTTCACGTGGTGCATTTTCGAAGAATCTGTTTCGCGATAAAGGCAGACCGCATGATCCTGCCGTTTTTGAAATTACTTGAAAACGGCTAGGAATCAGAGAAAACCATCAACATGAAAAAGTTTCGCATTTTCCGTAGCTTTTCAGTGGTATATTATCTGCCCCATTACGATAAAGTTTGTAGAAATTATGGTGAAAATACGTTTTTTGCCATTTTTGAAATTGACTTAAAACCGTAAAGAATTGGGAGAAACAATACATACCAAAAAGTTTCGTATTTGTTCAAGTTTTCCAACGCCATATCACTTGCTGCATTAGGACGCACGGTTAAAAAATTAGCTCGAAAATACGAACTCGGTAGGACTTGGACCATTTTCTAAATCTATCTATCTATCTATACCTATACTAATTACAGACTTCCCACAAATTACCACGTTAATTAGAAATTACCGGCCGTTCATCTATGTGGGGCCGAATTATTACGGTTTAGATTAACCCTTAAAATTCTCCGCTGAAATTGGCTCAATTCCGTAAAAAGAAAAAAATCACAATCCTTTCATGATTATAAGATGCAAAAATAGGAAAGCTGATATGGTGGGTCCACATGAGCCTCCACGTTTAATCCTGACAAGTTAAAATCACATTGTAGCTATCGGATTCAATCTTTTTTTTTAAACATCCCAGGTCTTCTTAAATCTGATCGTACGTAGATCCCTTAGCAGTCCACGTTGCCCGTGCTCTCCCGTTTCCTTCCAGGAAACGCCACCTCCTTCCTCTATCCCGTTGTGTTCTGGTCCGCCGCATCTCCTCAGGGCGAAGGTTCG
Organism: Triticum dicoccoides; assembly: GCF_002162155.2. Classification (NCBI taxonomy): domain Eukaryota; kingdom Viridiplantae; phylum Streptophyta; class Magnoliopsida; order Poales; family Poaceae; genus Triticum; species Triticum dicoccoides. Next base: position 86,913,446 of record NC_041392.1, on the reverse strand, counting down.
ACCATAATGGCTAGGTCTCCTACAATGCTCCTGATCAAGGTACTCACCATCTAGCCCTGCATCTATCACCATAGCACGCCCAGCTGATTGGTCTAGCAGGATTTCCCCGTACGCTACTTTAGGTCTGATCTCCTTGCTAATCACTCTCACGGCAGGTCTGGCCATCGTTCCGTTCTTCTGTACGTGTATCCATTTCATGCGAGGCTGCAGTCTTAGCAAAGGCTCAGCTCCTAGGTAGATTTTGTTGTAAACCTAGGTATTTGATTATAATTGTTTTGTCCCAAAATATCATAATAACTTTGTTCTTCCAGTAAGATTATTTTTTAATAATTATTAACTGACGAATGTTGCTGCAGTCAACCCATGATCCAGTCTTTTAGCTTTGATCTTGACTGCCATCTATGGATTTTTGTTATGTGCTGATGGCAATCCAATTGAAATGGTTTCTATCAACCTGACAGTGATTTATGTTTATCTCTAACAACTTTGTTGCTTACTATGGGCATTAATTACAGACTGAACTTGAATTAAAAATCTGCTGATTAATCCGCAGGTGCTTGGATGTCAGTCTGTGTATAACGTACATGTTTCACTGATATGAAAAATGACATGGCGCCCTGAGTGAGCTGATGCTGTGTGTTGGAATGGTGAGATGTGGTTGTGGGGTTCAGGGTCAAAGATGGTAGTCACAATTACACGAAGATGCCTTCCTGGAGCTGCATGCGTACTTAATTAGTATAAGTGCCATTATAAGTAATTAACTATTTATACTTATTATTTCACCATATAATGAGCTACCACAGTCAGGTTTACTCTATCCAAATTGCATGTTTCGGAGTTTACATTTTAGACTTCACATTCTCTTGACGTCCTGGATGTTAGTCATGTCATTTCTAAGGTTTCTACCTCATGCTCTCTACTGATTCTTCTTTATTTCTTATTTGATGGAGATATAACGTTTCTGCAGTTTTGCGCTCAAAGTAATCATTTTACAGATGGTGAGTATTCGTCAAAGATAGCAATACATTTTGTGGGTCAGAACAGTGATAAGATTTCCATGGTTGTTAATAAGAGTTTTATTTACACTGCTACAAGTGCTTAACCGTGCATGTAAGATATTGTTAAAGGTATTGTGTGTTATCTATTTCTGTGCCCTACTTTGGATGATTAGAACGGTAAGCCATCTAGGGTCATTTACAAGAGTGAGTTTACAGGCGGGCTTACATAGCATGTAAAACTGGGTGCTACCTTCTTGAAGTAAATGCATGGTGTTGTTTTTTTACATTCATATTTTCAATCGGACTCCACGGTCTTTTTGATATCCTTAAAGTTGGTCATGTTAGCTCTAAGGTCTTTATAAAAAAATGTTATCTCTACTGAGTATAGGGCACAAATAGGGGTATATTATGTGGGTGAGAACAATGGTAATATTTCCATGGTCATCAACAAGAGTGCGATTTATACTAATACAAGTGTTTAACTCTGTACGTATTATTAAAGGTATTATTGTTGTGTTGTCTATTTTTGTAGGCTCCTTTGGTCGATTAGAAAGGTAAGCTATCCAGTGTCATCGACAGGAGCAGGATTTATACTACTACAATTTTTTTAACTGTGTAAGATAATAAGATATTCTCCGAAGTATTTATTTATTCATCTATTTTTGTAGTCTTACTCCCAGCTTCTTCACCGGGGAATTTCGCTCATGACCAAATAGGCAGAAGGTAAATTTTCCAAAACCACATACAGTACAACTATGTAGCTTCATAGTAGAGTTTAAGATCTTATTTTCAGCTCAAGCAATCTTCGAGTTATTGCCTACAAATATTTTATCCAAATTGCATGTTTTCAATTTCACATGCATGCTCCCATACCTCTTAAAAGAAATTTGTTACTGCCGGAGCTTTTATGTTTCACAGCTTTCCCCTGCAAATATATGTTCGAATTTCAGTCTGATCAGACCGTCGCTCGATATCTTATAGAGGGTCAATGTTCATTTCATTTCTATATATGATCCTGGTTGTCCTATGTTTGCAATTTCACTGGGTCACCAATATGCTGGAATTCAAGTATTTGATAGAGATAGGGATACATGCTATGGTTAGAAGAATGCTAGGTTGTGAACATGAGCCTGTTTTAGTCTACTATTTGTTCAACTATGTACTCTATTCTTAGAACTAGAAGTATTATCTATTCTTTCTCTATTTTTTCAGTCATACTCTTATCTTTTATTTTCTTTTTACCAATGAGTTTTTCTCATGACTAAATTGACAAAAGGTAAATCCTCTAAAACCATGCATAGTATTAATATGCAGGTTAGTTCGGTTTGTGGTTGCTAAATAAAATTTGGCTTACCTCTCAAGTAGACATTTGTATGCCTAGAGCTATTCAAAGGCTTTGTTTTCCTATGCATATTATTATTTTTAATATTTATTTCATGAATTCATTTTACCTATTATATGTACAATTGCTTGACTAGATTTGAATAAAATCAGAGTAATTACAAAGTTCCATATAAAGAGTGTTTTGTTCATTTACTATTCAATTATCATGGGTACGCTTCGGTAAATAATTGTTGTACCTAAGCACACATGCATTTTCTACCTTGGCACAAGGTCCTTATTTATTAGCCCGGATGGTCCAAAGTTCCATGAAGTTGCCTTTATAATCCTTTTGTTTCTTTTTAGTATGCATATAAAATTTGGTCAAAGACAATCTTTGTCAACTTTGACTAAGTTTATAGAAAAAAATCTACATTCACAATATGAAATCAATAATATTATATGCATCATGAAATTAATTTTCATACCGAAAGATATGAACTTCTGTCTCCAAGTGGGTTCCATCTAATGGAGATGTCAAGATATACGTCGATGTTCATACGCATTTTTACCCTTATGAAAAAGATTGTTACCTTATTCCCATGGGTTATGACCCTGTATATATTGGTAGACCTGCCAAACTATGTAGCAATGTTTATGTACGTCGATCATGTGCGTGTGGATAGTTCTTCCATAGTGCCTTTGATACATTTTCATTCTCCATTTAATAGTCATCACTAAAACTTTCAAGTTATCCCTTTTTAAAAAATCTAGCCCGTGTGAATGCACGGGTTGACGACTAGTTACTCTTAAACCATTCAAAATTAGATAACACTTTCAAGATGAAAAAGTAACGCATTTTCGTAAGCTTTCCAACGCCGTATCATATGCCTCCATTGGATTAGCCGTTTAGAAATGACATCGAAAAAACGAAGTCAGTTGTTCGGTTTACGAAATTTTACGTTTTTTTTTCAAATTACTCGTTAACCATAGGGAATTAGAGAAAACTTTCAACATGTGGAAGGCGCGGTTTTGCAGCAGCTTTCCAACGCCGTATTATATGCCTCATTCCAATAAACGGTTTAGAAATGCGATCAAAAATACGATTCACATTTTTTGTGCGAAGAAAAAACGGTTTTCAAAACTGCCCTTAACCCTCTTATATTTTGCCAAAAATTTAAGTTGGGTCATGATATTGGTGTCCATAGCGCTCCAACGGTATATCGCAACCCCATTTGGGCCATGTTGGCGGAAGTTCAACCTAGTTCACAGGGAAGTTCAACGTACTACTAGCAGGGCAGGGCAGGTTGTGATCAGAATATTATTCTGATCCCGTGATCAGAATAGTGTGTGTGTGTCTATATATATATATATACACATATATATAAGGGGATAATTATTTACAGAGAAACTTCCATGAAAAATTCTACATTGTTTCCGTGAGAATGAACACAAGTGCTCAAAGTCGACCCTCACTTCTTCAATGCATAACTTTCTAATCACTTCTCTTTTTGAAAAACTTTTTAGGCATGAGAGGCAAGTATTTTTTTATTTTTTTTGGTATTTTCATTATGTTAATTTTTTTGTATGTTTCACCCACAACTAAACAGAAACAAAAAGGAAAAACAAAATCTACTTAGTGAAGAAAGCAAACAAGCATACACGAGAATATCAACCCCACGCTATTGCTCCCCGACAACGGTGCCAGAAAAGAGCTTGATAATCCCAAGTGCAAGGAATCATCGTAGCAATTTCCAAAGGTGGAAGTGATAAGTATGGAGTGTCAAACCCACAAGGAGCTAAAGGTAAGATCAATATTCTCTCAAGCCCTATCTGCCACTGATACGACTCTACGTACACTGAACGTTTGCTTTCAACTAGCAACAAGAAATAAAACTATGTTGTGGGTATGCAGAGGATAACTTTGTATGATATCAGAGAGCTAAAATATAAAAGTAGGTGTTGTTATCATGAAGTTAGAATATATTACTAAATATTATAAATAGCGAGTGTGGAATAATGGTGGATCGGTGTGCGGAATTGTCCTAGGCAATCGTTAACAAGACCGGTAATCACTATTGCAGTTTCATATGAGGGAGATGCATAAGCTAAAATACTTTCTCTACTTGGATCATATGCACTTATGATTGGAACTCTAGCAAGCATCCGCAACTACTAAAGATCATCAAGGTAAAACCCAACCATAGCATTAAAGCATCAAGTCCTCTTTATCCCATACGCAACAACCCCCTTACTCGGGTTTGTGTTTCAGTCACTCACGCAACCCACTATAAGCGAATCATAAATGTATTGCAACACCCTACAACGGGAATCCCTCACGCTTGCGCGACACGGAGGGCACCATAGGACAGCACCAAAGTAAAACATATAACCCATACCAATCTAGATCATCAATCAACCCAAAGACAAAGGATATCTACTCAAAACATCATAGGATGGCAACACATCATCGGATCATAATATGTGGCATAAAGCACCATGTTCAAGTATGGATTACAGCGGGGTGCGGGAGAGTGGAGTGCGTAAAAGATATGAGGATGGTGATGTTGACGAAGACGATCACCGCGGCGATGATTCCCCTCCCGATGGCACTACGGTGCCACGAAGAGAGAGGAGGAGAGGTTCTCCCCCTTGTGCTTCCTCCTCCATGGCCTCCCCTTGGATGGGGAGAGGTTCTCCCTCTGGTCCTTGGCCTTCATGACGATAATGGCCCCTCCGGGATCCTCCTCCATGCCCTCCGGTGATTATGGCCCCCTCCGGCAGGGTGCCAGAGAGGGCCTAGATTGGTTTTTAGTGGCTACGGAGGCTTCTGGCGGCGGAACTCCCAATCTAGGTTAATTTTCCGAGGTTTCTGTATTTATAGGAATTTTTTGCGTTGGTCTCACGTCAAGGAGGTGCCCGAGGCATCCACGAGGCAGGCCCACATGCTTGGGGGGCGCCCCCCACCCTTGTGGACGCCCCGGGACTCTCCTGGCCCTACTCTTTTACTCCGAGGTCTTATTTTGGTCCATAAAAATCGTCAAAAATTGGCACTTCAATTGGACTCCGTTTGATATTCCTTTTTTGTAAAACTCAAAAACAAGGAAAAAACAAGAACTGGCACTGGGCACTAGATTAATAGGTTAGTCCCAAAAACCATATAAAATAGCTTTAAAACATCTAGGGTTGATAATATAATAGCACGAATACTTCATAAATTATAGATACGTTGGAGACGTATCACCCTCCGAGGCGCCGCTCGGTGTTGTTGCCGGCGGAACCGCAACCGGAGTCCGTGGGCCACGTGTATCGCCCTGCAAAGAAGCAAGTAGCGGAGGTGGCTACTAGCCATGGCTCCATGGGAGGAACAAGCAGATCTGCGCCATAGCCACTTCCCTTGGCCAGCGACGATGACAAGGCCCTCCGCACTGTCATTTGCCGCTCGTACACGTCCATAGTGATGGACGCCCGCTGAGGGAGTCCTGGATTAGGGGGTCTCCGGACAACCGGACTATATCCTTTGGCCGGACTGTTGGACTATGAAGATACAAGATTGAATACTTCGTCCCGTGTCCGGATGGGACTTTCCTTGGCGTGGAAAGCAAGCTTGGAAATACGGATATGTGGATCTCCTCCCTTGTAACCAACTCTGTGTAACCTAGCCCCCTTCAGTCTCTATATAAACCGGAGGGTTTAGTCCGTAGGACAACAACAATCATACCATAGGCTAGCTTCTAGGGTTTAGCCTCTACGATCTCGTGGTAGATCAACTCTTGTAATACTCATATCATCAAGATAAATCAAGCAGGACGTAGGGTATTACCTCCATCAAGAGGGCCCGAACCTGGGTAAACCTCGTGTCCCCTGCCTCCTGTTACCATCCGCCTTAGATGCACAGTTCGGGACCCCCTACATGAGATTCGCCGGTTTTGACACTCACATTGGTGCTTTCATTAAGAGTTTCACTGTGCCGTCACCATAAGGCTTGATGGCTCCTTCGAGCATCAGTAACGATGCAGTCCAGGGTGAGGTTTTCCTTCCAGGACAGATCCTCGTATTCGGCGGCTTCGCACTGCGGGCCAACTCGCTTGGCCATCTAGAGCAGATCGAGAGCTATGCCCCTGGCCATCAGGTCAGGTTCGGAAACCTAAACTACACTACCGACATCCGCAGAGACTTTATCTTCGACGGATTCGAGCACATGTCAGGTGCGCCGCACAATCACGACGAGCATGATTTAGCTATGCCGTCAGAAAGTGTTCGGGAGATCACACCTACAACTACTCTGGCCTTCAATCCGGAGCAAATTGCGCCATCCGAGGACGGAGGGATAGACTCCTCCATGGATGCCGCACTCTCAGTGGCGATGGAGCCGGACACTGACTTCACCCCTTACGAGAGCCGTGTTGCCGAAACACTGGATTCGTCTCCGGCCACGGACTCCGAGCCACCTGCATCCGTGCCTATCGAATCCGATTGGGCGCCGATCATGGAGTTCACCTCCGCGGATATCTTTCAGCACTCACCTTTCAGCGACGTGCTAAATTCATTAAGGTCTCTCTCCTTGTCAGGAGAACCTTAGCCGAACTATGTCCAGCTAGAATGGGATGCGGACGACGAAGAAATTCACTGCCCACCCACCACCCACTTAGTAGCCACTATCGACGATTTAACCGACATGCTCGACTTCGACTCCGAAGACATCGACGGTATGGACGACGATGCAGGAGACGAACAGGAACCACCGCCCACAGGGCGCTGGATCGCCACCTCATCATATGATATATATATACATGGTGGACACCCCCAAAGAAGGTAGTGGCGATGAGATGGCGGAGGATGACCCCTCCAAGAAGCAACCCAAGCGCCGACGTCAGCGGCGCCGCTCTAAGTCCCGCCATAGCAAAAGTAGTGATACCAGCACAAGAGACAATAACACTCCGGATAGTGCCGAAGACAACAACAATCCCCTCCAGCACGATGTAGAGCGGGAGGGTGAACAAGCTAGCCCTCCAGAGTAGGCAGCAGATGGAGAATCGGACGAGGACAATTACATCCCTCTCTTCGAAGACGAGGTGAGCCTCGGCGATGAAGAATTTATCGTGCTTGAGGATCCCGTCGAGCAGGAGCGCTTCAAGAGCCAGCTTATGGCCACACCAAATAGCTTGAAGAAAAAGCAACAACAGCTTCAAGCTGATCAAGACTTGCTAGCAGACAGATGGACCGAAGTCCTTGCGGCCGAGGAATACGAACTCGAGCGCCCCTCCAAGAGTTACCCAAAGCGCAGGTTGCTACCTCACCTCGAGGAGGAAGCATTGAAACCTACGTCACCAGTGTACGATGCGGCTGACCTGCCACCTCGTGGCCGAGCCAGAGAGGCGTTTCAGCCTGAAGTTTAGCCTGCACCTCGCTGCCACTCAAACAAAAATACCAAGGCCCGGGGCAACACACGGGACCTGCGAGACATATTGGACAGCAGGGCAAAACATGCAAGGTCGATATATGGGTCACGGGGGGCGCGCGCCAATGCAGGACGATGACCGTCACGCCGGATACACTAAAAGTAAATCCGGTCGGGCCAAATAGAGCAGACAAGACTCAAATGAACTGCGTCGTGATATAGCCCGGCACAGAGGGGCCGCACACCCCCTATGCTTCACTGATGAAGTTATGGATCATGAATTCCCGGAGGGTTTTAAACCCGTAAATATCGAATCGTATGATGGTACAACAGATACCAATGTATGGATTGAGGATTTTCTCCTCCACATCCACATGGCCCGCGGTGATGATCTGCATGCCATCAAGTACTTCCCACTAAACCTCAAAGGACCAGCTCGGCATTGGCTGAATAGCTTGCCAGCAGACTCCGTCGGCAGTTGGGAGGATCTGGAAGACGCATTCCTTGACAACTTCCAGGGCACTTATGTGCGACCACCAGATGCTGATGACTTGAGCCATATAACTCAGCAGCCAGGGGAATCGGCCAGGCAATTCTGGACACGGTTCCTAACTAAGAAAAACCAAATTGTCGACTGTCCGGATGCAGAGGCCTTAGCGGCATTCAAGCATAACATCCGTGACGAGTGGCTCGCTCGGCACCTCGGCCAGGAGAAGCCGAAGTCTATGGCAGCCCTCACGACACTTATGGACCGCTTTTGCGTGGGCGAGGATAGCTGGCTGGCTCGCAGCAACAACACATCAAGGAATCTGGGCACTTCGGATACCAAAGATGCCAACGACAGACCACTTTGTAACAGACAAAAGCGTCGCAACAACGGTGATAATACCGATGATACGGCAGTCAATGCCGGATTCAGAGGCACTAGATCCGGTCAGTGGAAAAAGCCATTCAAAAGAAGTACTCTGGGCCCGTCTAGTTTGGATTACATACTTGATCGCTCGTGTCAAATCCACGGCACCCCCTATAAGCCAGCCAATCACACCAACAGAGAATGCTGGATGTTCAAGCAGGCCGGCAAGTTAAATGCCGAAAACAAGGACAAGGGGCTGCATAGTGATGACGAGGAGGAGCCCCGGCCACCGAACACGGGAGGACAGAAGAGGTCCCCCCCACAAGTGAAGACGGTGAACATGATATACGCAACCCACATTCCCAAGAGGGAACAGAAGCGTGCACTAAGGGACGTCTATGCGATGGAGCCCGTCGCCCCAAAGTTCAATCCATGGTCTGCTTGTCCGATCACCTTCGATCGCAGGGACCAGCCCACTAGTATCCGTCATGGAGGATCCGCCGCACTGGTCCTAGACCCCATCATCGATGGATTTCACCTCACTCGAGTCCTTATGGACGGCGGCGGCAGCCTGAACCTGCTCTATCAGGACACAGTGCACAAAATTGGGTATAGATCCCTCGAGGATCAAACCCACCAAAACCACCTTTAAGGGCGTCATCCCAGGTGTAGAGGCCCATTGCACAGGCTCAATCACAATGGAAGTGGTCTTTGGATCTCTGGACAACTTCCGAAGCGAGGAGTTAATCTTTGATATCGTCCCATTCCGCAGTGTCTGTCACGCATTGCTCGGGCGAACCGCATTTGCAAAATTCAATGCGGTACCGCATTATGCATACCTCAAGCTCAAGATGCCAGGACCTAGGGGGGTCATAACAGTCAATGGAAACACAGAACGCTCGCTCCACACGGAAGAGCACACTGCGGCCCTCGCAGCAGAAGCACAAAGCAGCCTTTTAAGGCAAACCACCAATTCGGCGATACAGCCCCTGGACACCGTCAAACGAGTCCGGAGTAAACCGCAACAGGATCGCCTGGCACGTTCAGAGCTCGCCTAGCAATTCGGCCCCCGTCCCAGTCCCAGTCAAGCGACAAAATCCATGCGGCGCGTACATAATTACGCACTGAAAAAACCATGGGCATAGGCGGGGGCACGATCAGGGCATGTCCCGCAAGGCGGCTTAACCTCCCTAGGGGCTGCATACCTTTATTATTTTTTCTCTTTTAGGACCTTACTCTCTGGAAGCACTTTCCGGCAGTACGGTTGCCGGACACATTATAGGAAGAAACAACCAAGGAGGCAAGATGCTAAGATGTACAAGGGAACCCCCAGGTGGTCTCTAATAATAATCAATATAACCGCTTTTTACTATCCATGCGCAGCTTGCCCTTGGATAGGACATGTCAAATAGTCCTATTTTCTGCTTATCGCACTACTTGTATCAGTAGGCTTCGACGTATTATTTAAATAACAATGCATAGCATTAGTCTATTATTGCATTATCCATCCCTTTTTTCTTATATGTTCATTTACAACAACTTGCACCCGTACATTCCGGTACGGTCAGTACGCCAGGGGCTTTCGTTTACCCCATAATACGACGTGAGAAGTCCAAACACTTTCGACAGTGCGGCACCCCGAACTTATAGCACTATATGCATCAGCTCCGAATCATGTCTTGGGTTAATAGTTGGGTTTGCCCGGCTCCCATGTTTTGGTACCTTACGTTCCTCTATATCGGCTAAGGTAGCGCTCGGAGAACTACTGCGATTGTGTCCCTGTTCTTCCGGACGAGCACCTCAGTAGAGAAAGCCGATAACTGACTGTCATCATAAGGCGAGAGCTGGTCGCTGTTCGAGAGGTCTCAAGTCCTTAAAGACTTTTTCCGCTTCAGGCGAGGAGTCGGCCTTGCCTGACTTAGGCGTATATAGCGCCCCAAATTCAGCCTTCCGAATACTAGGGGCTTTGCCAAAATTTAAAATTGTAGACGTTTATGGCTAAGTGAGAGTGATAAAGCCTTATAGTCCAATGCGTGGTTTGTTGCGCTGAACACCTCCCTCGAAGGACCCAAAATTGGGATAAAGAGTGCTCAGGTTTATCCCGAACACCCCAGTACAAGTTACATGGGGGCAGAAGCCGACGACTGGCCAACTCTCAGATTTTATAAATGGCGGCACAGAAGGTGATATTTTAAATTCAAAAAGCATTGCATAGCGCAAATGAACTCGTTTCATATTACAGGATCCCATGAGCATGTTCATTCGAAAATTACATCTCTGGCACATTCCTCCGCCAGAAGGCAGGAACCCTTCAGGACACTGTCATAATACATTTTGGGGCAGCGATGCTCCTTGCCCTCCAGCGGCCCCTCCTTCACCAGCTTAACGGTGTCCAGCTTCGCCCAGTGCACCTTCGCCCGGGCAAAAGCCCTGCGCGCACCCTCGATGCAGACGGACCGCTTTATGACTTCAAAACATGGGCAAGCGTCCACAAGCCGCCTCACCAGACCGAAGTAGCTGCTAGCAGGGGATCGCCAGGCCACATCCGGACTATAAGACCCTTCATGGCCTGTTCGGCCGCCTTGTGAAGCTCGACCAGTTTCTTCAGCTGGTCGCTCAAGGGCATTGGGTGTTCGGTCCCAGTATACTGAGACCAGAACAAATTTTTCGTTGAGATCCCCTCCTTAGCTCAGTAAAACTCCGCGGCATCCAGTACGCTGCGGGGAAGATCTGCAAACGCTCCTGGAGAGCTCCGAACTCGGGTAAGTAAAAGGAAAGTTTCCTTCACATGCTTGCTTTGCATAATGAATGCCTTACCCGCTGGTATCTTCTTCACCGCATCAATCTCCTGGAGGGCCTTGTGGGCTTCAGCCTTGGCGCTCCATGCGCTTTCGAGCGCCTTCGCAAGCTCAGACTCTCGCGTCTTAGAGTCAAGTTCCAAGGACTCATGTTTTTTGGCGAGAGCCTCGAGCTCTTGCTGCACCTCGCCTACCCGGACTTCTTGCTTTTCCGGCTCAATGCGCTCCTTGGCCGCTTTGTCTTGGGCCTCGGACAGTGCCTTCTTCAGGGTCGCCACCTCGGTCGTGGCCCCTGGCAAATTCATGATGATCCTATTACTTTACAACCGAATTTCTTTTTAATATATAGACAAGGTATTGCTTACCTTTGCTCTCCTCCAGCTGCCTCTTGGTAAGGCCGAGCTCTTTCTCGGACCGCTCAAGGTCCTGCTTCAGTGCAGCGACCTCCGCAGTACGTGCGGTAGTGGTCAGCAGTGAAGCCTGCATATGCACATAGACATATTCTGATTAGACTCCTGAGTCATTATTTGATCCTCTATTCGGCCTTTCTTCGTGAACGCCAAACAGAGCATCAGGGGCTACTGTCTATGCGGTAATATTTTCCTATATTTTGATTGCTTACCTCAAAGCCTGTTAGGAGGCTGGCGCAAGCTTCGGTCAGTCCGTTTTTGGTGGACTGAACCTTCTCGATCACCGCACTCATGATAGTGCGGTGCTCTTCATCGATGGAAGCGCCGTGAAGCGCTTCCAGGAAGTTTTCCGGTGCCTCTGGATGGACAGAGGCCACCTGCACGGGCGACTCACCCCTCTTAACGGGGGATCGCCTGCCGGAGTCCGGAACCACCGAAGGTTCCGGTGTAGTGTTCGGCTGGGGGGCGAACTTGGAGCCCGTGGGAGTCTTGCTCCCTTTGCACCCAGGGTACGGAAGGTCACCTCGAGGCGCCCCCAGGACTACCTCCCCTCGGCTCGATGCCTTTTTAGACAACACCTCGACGTTGTCCGTAGGGCAATGGGTGGAGGCGGTCGGAACTGAATTGCTATTCATATCCGACGAGTCCAAATAACCGTCCGATGAAGATACGTCAAGACGGGCTCGGGACGGACTGCATAATCATATTCGGCGTAAGGAGAAGCTATGCAATAAAACATACCATGAATTACTATGGTGTCTGGATACTTACGACTTCGCCAGGGGCTTCTCCCTGGGTAACCACTCGTCGTCGTTGTAGGCAGTCGCCGTGGAGCAGTCCGGAAGGAGGGTCCTTACCTTCTTGGACCATTCGGCCTCCCCGGTTGGGGCGGCCTTCCTTTTCTTGTCTCCCCTAGCTGGGGGTGGAGAACTTTCCTCTTCCTCCTCCTTGTTTTCGTGGGAGGAGGGCGCATCCGAGTTATCGGACGATGAGTCTGATATAACCTTCCGCCGGAGACCCTTTTGGGTCCCCGTGGCCTTCTTCTTGGCCTTCTTCGCCGACACCTCATAAGGCACCAGAACTAGCATCTCCGTTAGGAGAGCATCTGCAGGATCTTCAGGCAGGGGGCTGGGCAATTGATCTGCTCCACCGTCTCTACCCAGTCCTGTTAACGGGATGGAAGCTTAGATTCCGCACATGATTAACCTAGGGCAAATAAATATCCTGTGAGATATAAAAACTTACCAGATTGGCATGGCACTTTGCGCTGAGTCCGCGGTCCTCGGTAAGGGGAGGAGGTACCTTGGCGCCCTTGAACAACACCTTCCAGATGTCCTTGTGTGTTGTGTCGAAGAGCTCTCGCAGCGTTTGGTGCTTGGCCAGGTCGAACTCCCACAAATTGAATGCCCGTCGTTGACACGGGAGGATCCGGCGAAAGAGCATGACCTGGACCACGTTGACGAGCTTGATTTTCTTGCTCCTCATGTTCTTGATGCAGGTCTGGAGTCCAGTCAGCTCTACCGGGGAACCCCAGGACAGGCCCTTCTCTTTCCAGGAGGTAAGCCGCGTGGGGATTCCGCATCGAAATTCGGGGGCCGCCACCCAGTTGGTGTTGCGCGGCTCGGTGATGTAGAACCACCCCGATTGCCATCCCTTTATGGTCTCCACATAGGAGCCTTCGAGCCAGGTGACGTTACGTATTTTGCCCACCATGGCGCCTCCGCACTCCGCTTGTTGGCTGACTACCACCTTCGTTTAACATCGAAGGTCTTCAGCCACAGGCCGAAGTGGGGCCTGATGCGGAGGAAGGCCTCGCACACGACGATAAATGCCGAGATGTTGAGGATGAAATTGGGGGCTAGATCATGAAAATCCGGCCCGTAGAAGAACATGAGCCCGCGGACAAACGGGTGAAGAGGAAATCCCAGTCCGCAGACAAAGTGGGTAAGGAAAACTACCCTCTCATAGGGTGCGTGTGTAGGAACGATCTTCCCCGCATCTGGTAGCCGGTGCGCGATGTCCACGGCCAGATATCCGGCTTCCCATAGCTTTGTGATGTACTCCTCCGTGATGGAGGAGACCATCCACTTGCCTCCCACTCTGGACATGCTTGGAGTTGTTTGAGAAGAAAGACACGAACTTGGGCGCTGGAGCTCGAGTGCGTGAGAATGGATAAGCAAGGAGGAAGAAGGCGTGGGTAAAAAGGGTGAATCTTTGTCCCTTTATAAGGGCGGAAGAGGCGATACGCCTCCCCACTTACCTGGTAAAATCGCTTATTCCCTGAACGCCGTAATTGATGGCGCGGTTGGGTTACCCATACCCGTATTGATGAGAATCCCATGATAAGGGGACACGATCTCTGCTTTGACAAAACGTTTCAAGAAGACCGCCTCGCGATATGTGCAGTGCTGATTGAGAAAAACGGTTCGAATAATGACTGGGCCACAGTATGATGTTATGCTGTCAAGTGTGTCAGCAGATTAGATTTGTGGAAATATTATTCTCTCTACGGTGGTTTGTGGAACTTGTTTTGCAGAGCCGGACACTATCCTTGTGTCCAAAATCTTCCGTGGAGTATTCGGAGGAAGAACCCGCCTTGCAATGCCGAAGACAAATCTGCGCGCCGGACTCATCGTCATTGAAGCCTGGTTCAGGGGCTACTGAGGGAGTCTTGGATTAGGGGGTCTCCGAACAGCCGGACTATATCCTTTGGTCGAACTGTTGGACTATGAAGATACAAGATTGAAGACTTCGTCCCGGGTACGGATGGGACTTTCCTTGGCGTGGAAGGCAAGCTTGGCAATACGGATATGTGGATCTCCTCCCTTGTAACCAACTCTGTGTAACCCTAGCCCCCTCTGGTGTCTATATAAACCGGAGGGTTTAGTCCGTAGGACAACAACAATCATACCATAGGCTAGCTTCTAGGGTTTAGCCTCTGCGATCTCGTGGTAGATCAATTCTTGTAATACTCATATTATCAAGATCAATCAAGTAGGACGTAGGGTATTACCTCCATCAAGAGGGCCCGAACCTGGGTAAACATCGTGTCTCCTGCCTCCTATTACCATCCGCCTTAGATGCAAAGTTCGGGACCCCCTACCCGAGATCCGCCGGTTTTGACACCAACACCCGCCGTTGTCACCGCAAAGATGTGATGGCGCTCCGCGCGGCGCTAGAGGAGTCAGAGCGGTTGGCGAGGCAGCGGGCGACAACAGCGGATAGAGTCGCATGGCTCTAGGAGGAGCAGAACCGCGAAGCCCAGTGCATGGCGGACATCATCATCTCGTCCTCCTCCTCCTCTTTAGACAACGACGACGCACCTGGAGCCACTGGCGCCTACACCGAGTCTAGCTGTCGAGATCCCAAGGGGAAGCGTCCAACATGGAGGAAGTGATGAAATCCCCTCCCCCTCCTGATATTAGTTGATTTTTAGTACTGTTAAGTGATGAACTCGGGCGGCACTTTTGTATCAGAGTATCAGACTATGTTTAACTATGCTTGATTGATATGTTTTATGTTGAAGTACATAGAAACACCGTTTGCATGGTTTGGTATGAATTTGGGGTGTTCTATGTTGCAGTATGTAGAAACACTATTTGCATGGTTTGGTATGAATTTGGGGTGGGGCATATGAGGGATGCGGCTATGGAACATGAGAAATGAGGTATGTCCGGTCACCTTCAGCGGACGCGTCGGCAAAATTAGGTGACTGACGGGGTCACCTACTATTGGTAGGGTTAAGGACCTGGCATCTAAGACCCACCTAGGGTCCCACATCATCATTAGAGGGTCCCGGGGCCATAGACGCATTCGGATGCGCACCATCAGAGATCCACTCAAATACATCGATGACACTCAGATGTCTCCCACCAGTCGGACCAGCCATGGCCACTCGGAGGAGAGACATAAGGGCGACGTGGGAGCTGCAACGGTCAAATAGTCTTAAGTCGGACTTCAAGTACAGTCATGGCTATCGTTACCTGTAACTGTCGTAGTCGTGGCTATGAACACCTGTAACTGCCATAGTTATAGTCATTAACATACCCTAGTAACATGGCAATGAAGAGGCTACGACGTACTCTATATAAGCAGCCCTCTTCCTCCATGGCAAGGGTTAACACTACTAGAAAAAGGGCTATAGATGGGATTGACACTAATGGCGCACCAGACAAGCGGTGCGCCATTAGTATATACTAATGGCGCACCACCTTCTGATACGCCATTAGAGTTGAAACTACTAATGGCGCACCTGGCCCAGGGTGCGCCATTAGTATCAAAAAAAAATTTAACTAGTGCGCCTGTCCAAACATACTAATGGCATATCCAGACACAGTGCGCCATTACTAGTTGTAACTAGTAATGGCGCACCTGCCGGAAAGTGCGCCACTAATGTTGTTTTTTTATTATATTTTTTATTCCCTTTTTTGCAAAACTACTAATGGCGCACTGTTCCACCGTGCGCCATTACTAGTTTAAACTAGTAATGGCACACTGTGGGACTGTTTTTTTTCTATGTGATGGTAGTTTAGATGATCGATATCGACTTGTAATGTGAAGACAAACTCGCGGTCTCGAGACTTGTAATATAATGTTCTATCTTTGTTCGGTCTTTTCAATTCGGAGACTAGTATGATGAATTATATTCGGAGACTAAAATGATGAATTGTATTCAGAGACTAATCTTCTATTGTATTCGATGAATCTGTTGTTGATGTGTGTTGCCTATATTTTGTCCAATTATACATTTTGTAACCTATGCAAAAAACAGAAAATAAAAAAAACCTAATATTCATACTAATGGTGCATCACATCATAGTGCGCCATTAGTATGCCAAAGGATACTAATGGCGCATCATTAAACAGTGCGCCATTAGTATGACGAAGTTACTAATGGCGCATCCTGTTGTTGTGTGCCATTAGTATGCCAAAGCACCTGGGTATACATGGCCCCCTGGGAGGCATACTAATGGCGCACGGTTGTATATACTAATGGCGCATCTGAGGTGTGCCATTAGTATACCAGATACTAATGGCGCACCAGTGGTGCGCCATTAGTAAAATATACTAATGGCGTGGCACTAATGCGCCATTAATGGCCAAATTAGGTGCGCCATTAGTAGGCCTTTTCCTAGTAGTGTAAGCATTCCTTGTAATCATACACCCCAAGAGAAAACAAGCCTCAGGGCGTGAGAGGTAGGGCTATTATCTCCTCCGAGAGGGGCCTGAACCATAAAAACCGAGTAATACACTTGCGCCGTAGCTAGGCTCTGTCCCTCTTTCATACCCCTAATACTCATTGTCAGGATCGTAACCTCGATAGTTGGCACCCACCATGGGGCTGCACGTCTAGTGATTATATGGCGCATGTGGTATTTTTCATCATCATCATGTTAGTCGGAAGCAAGATCCATTTTGGAGCGCTCAGCTTCATCGTTGATAACTCGGCGTGGCTCCAGGAGGGCCCGCTGGACGTGGAGTCGCTGCCCATCCGTGACGCAACGCACTTCCGCGCATCTTCATACAGAGTTCTCCTTCGATAGCCTTCGGTGCCATATCGAGTGACACCTCTCCTTCCTGCTGGCCGTTGATGCAAGCACTCCGGGCGCTCGCGGCTCTGCGTTGGATCAAGCACACCGTGGCCCTTCAGGCCACAGCGGGGCATGTGGCGGCTCTTGAGCCTGATGATCCTGCCCTTGACCTTTCTGATGGGCTCCACGAGGACTCTGCCGACGTGTCCGAGTGTGAGAGCGTTGAGTCCACAGCCGAAGTCCTCATGGCTGGCACCGAGCAGCATGGACCCCCGAAGTACACTGGCCCCTGTGATGGGCACGTGGGCACTTGATACGTCTCCAACGTATCTATAATTTTTATTGGTCCATGCTATTGTAGTATCAATCTTGGATGTTTTATATGCAATTGTATGCAACTATATATCATTTTCCGGGACTAACTTATTAACCCAGTGCCAAGTGTTAGTTGCTGTTTTTTGCCTGTTTTTGGTTTCCCAGAAATACAGGACCAAACGGAGTCCAACCACTACGAAACTTTTTGACATTTTTTTCTAGACAAGAGAGACTCTAGAAGCTTCGGGAGGAGGCCAGGAGGCAAATGAGGAGACAACAAGGCACTAGGGCGCGCCCAGGGGGTAGGCACTCCCTAGTAACTTGTGGGTCCCACGGGGCTTCGTCTAACCTAATTCCACCTCTATAAATTCTCTAAAATTGGTAAACCAACAGGGAGCCACCCAAAATACTTTTTCCACCGCTGCAAGTTTCTATTGTTTCGTGATCCCATATGGAGGCCTTTTCCGGCACTTTGTCAAAGGGGGAATCGATCATGGAGGGCTTCTACACCAACCTTGCTACCCTCCAATGATGTGTGAGTAGCTCACCACAGACCTATGGTTCAATAGCTAGTAGCTTGATGGCTTCTTCTCTCTCTATTTTGAATACAATCTTCAGCTCGATGTTCTTGGAGTTCTATCCAATGTAATCTTATTTTGCGGTGTGTTTTTGGTATTCGATAAATAGTGGGTTTATGATTAGATTATTCATGAGAAATATGTGAGTCTTTTTTGAATTCTTATATGCTTGATTATTATAGCTTTGTATTTCTCTCTGATCTATTATTTTGGTTTTGCTAATTAGATTGATTTATCTTGCAATGGGAGAGGTGCTTTGTAATGGATTCAATCTCGTGGTGATCTATATCCCAGTGAAAGAAGGGGACAAGACAGCAATTGCAGAAAATGCGTTCCAAATTTATCCAATATTCCCATGGCGATGACACTGCCATCTATTTGTTCTGAATTAGGCATGTCCAGTTTCAGAAATTGCAACTGAATTTTCTGACAAAACAATTGATCTTTAGGTCCAAACTTTCACTTGATTTATTAAGTCATATGCAGAGCACATTGACATATGATTTGTTTAAACCAACAAGCAATCACAGTGAATGGTAGATTTATCTGACAAGCGGACATGGCCGATTTAAGATGCATCTTACTTATACTTTTGCACACTTGATGACCCACAAGTATGGGGGATCAATCTAGTCCTTTCGATAAGTAAGATTGTCAAACCCAACGAGGAACAAAAGGAAATGACAAGTGGTTTTCAGTAAGGTATTTTCTGCAAGCACTGAAATAGTCGGTAACAAGTAGTTTGATACACTACTAGGGAAAACCTTATACACAAAATCTTCGCAGCATCGTGGTACAGGAAGAGGTAGCAGTAGCGCGGGAACAAAACAAGTGCTACTCCTACTGATTTAGCAGTAGCGCGGCTCGGTGGAACCACGCTGCTAATAAATTCATCGGCCATTCCCGCCACCTGAGGTTTAGCAGTAGCACGCTCCACGTAACCGCGCTACTGATAAAGTAATAGTAGTAGTGCGCGTTTTTTGGCTGACACTGATACGTCTCCAACGTATCTATAATTTTTTATTGCGCCCTGCTATATTATCTACTGTTTTGGACATTATTGGGCTTTATTATCCACTTTTATATTATTTCTGGGACTAACCTATTAACCGGAGGCCCAGCCCAGAATTGCTGTTTTTTGCCTGTTTTAGGGTTTCGAAGAAAATGAATATCAAACGGAGTCCAAATGGAATGAAACCTTCGGGCACGTGACTTTCTCACCGAATACAACTTAGGAGACTTGGACCCTACGTCAAGCCAACTAACAGCAGGCCACGAGGTAGGGGC
>NC_041392.1:86884794-86893749 GCF_002162155.2 Triticum dicoccoides | reverse complement strand
GCCCTCCAACCTCGTGGGCCCCCTGTTGCTCCACTGACGTACTTCTTCCTCCTATATATACCCACGTACCCCCAAACAATCAGAACAGGAGCCAAAACCCTAATTCCACCGCTGTAACTTTCTGTATCCACGAGATCCCATCTTGGGGCCTGTTTCGGAGCTCCACTGGAGGGGGCATCGATCACGGAGGGCTTCTACATCAACACCATAGCCCCTCCGATGAAGTGTGAGTAGTTTAGTTCAGACCTACGGGTCCATAGTTAGTAGCTAGATGGCTTCTTCTCTCTTTTTGGATCTCAATACAATGTTCACCCCCTCTCTTGTGGAGATCTATTCGATGTAATCTTCTTTTTGCGGTGTGTTTGTTGAGACCGATGAATTGTGGGTTTATGATCAAGTCTATCTATGAATAATATTTAGTCTTCTCTGAATTCTTTTATGTATGATTGGTTATCTTTGCAAGTCTCTTCGAATTATCAGTTTGGTTTGGCCTACTAGATTGATCTTTCTTGCAATGGGAGAAATGCTTAGCTTTGGGTTCAATCTTGCGGTGTCCTTTCCCGGTGACAGTAAGGGCAGCAAGACACATATTGTATTTTTGCCATCGAGGATAACAAGATGGGGTTTTCTTCATATTGCATGAGTCTATCCCTCTACATCATGTCATCTTGCTTAAGGTGTTACTCTGTTTTTGACTTAATACTCTAGATGCATGCTGGATAGCAGTCGATGAGTGGAGTAATAGTAGTAGATGCATGCAGGAGTCGGTCTGTTTGTCTCGGACGTGATGCCTATATACATGATCATACCTAGATATTCTCATAAGTATGCTTAATTTTGTCAGTTGCTCAACAGTAATTTGTTCACCCACCATAGAATACGTATGCTCTCGAGAGAAGCCACTAGTGAAACCTATGGCCCCCGGATTTATCTTTATCATATTAATCTCCTACTACTTAGTTATTTACTTTGCTATTTACTTTGCCTTTATTTTACTTTGCATCTTTATCATAAAAATACCAAAAATATTATCTTATCATATCTATCAGATCTCACTCTCGTAAGTGTCCCTATAGGGATTGACAACCCCTATTTGCGTTGGTTGCGAGGATTTATTTGTTTTCTGCAGGTAAGAGGGACCCGCGCGTAGCCTCCTACTGGATTGATACCTTGGTTCTCAAAAACTGAGGGAAATACTTATGCTACTTTGCTGCATCATCCCTTCCTCTTCGGGGAAAACCAACGCAGTGCTAAAAGAGGTAGCAAGAAGGATTTCTGGCGCCGTTGCCGGGGAGGTCTACGCAAAAGTCAACATACCAAGTACCCATCACATACCCTTATCAACCGCATTACATTATTTGCCATTTGCCTCTCGTTTTCCTCTCCCCCCAATTCACCCTTGCCGTTTTATTCACCCTCTCTCTCTCTATCCTCCCTCTCTTTCTCTATTTGCCCTTTTTGTCCGCTTGCTTTTTGTTTTCTTGTGTGTTAGTTTGCTTGCTTGTCGTTATGGCTAGTTGTTTACCCTCTGCCTCTATGTCTGAAATTGGGGATACTATTGTCGATAATAATTTTGATGCTCCTACTAAAGAACCCACTATCTCACATATAATAAGATTCCGTGTTGGTAGTGGTAATATTATTGGAAAAGGAGTTATTCAATAATTCTTTACTTGTGTCGGTGCTTTACCTTCTATGGGTAGTTCTATTCTTCATAGAACTAGTAGTCTTGTGGACGCTATTGCCATGCTTGTAGTTGAACTTGAGAGACAATTCATGCACATGCATCCTTCTATACAAAGGATTTTCCTAGAATTTTCTAATATTGAGCATTCTTCTATTAAGCATGTCGTTACTATCTTTTTGGCTCATGAGTTTCGATTCATAATAAAAGAGGTCAAAGAAATCTTTGCGCATTATAGGGTGGACGCTTGCCCTCCTCCCATAGAGACTATTCTCTTTGATCAAGAAGAAATAATGTGTTTTCAATCTTTAGACTATGTTGCTTTCAATGAAAATCTTAGAAAAAGGGTTCCTACCAATGTTTTAGTTGATAGAATTTCTGAACTTAATGATGATTTGGATATTCGAGATAATGAATTGGGATATTCTCTTGAATATAGGCTCACAAAGTTCTGTCAAAAGAATGCTTATAATGATGAATTGGTTGTGCAATATGAAGGACCAAAGGACGAACCTATACCTCCCAAGGTTGATCTTGGAGACTTTTGTCCCAACAAATTTAGCCCTTTTGATTACTTTTTCTTGCCTCAAATAAAACTTGCTGCTAAGCGTAGAGAATATGAAATGAGTTTTAACAATCTATCTTATTATTATGGCAATACCTAGATCTATTCGTGCTTGTTATGCCTAGCTAGGGGCGTTAAACGATAGCGCTTGTTGGGAAGCAACCCAATTTTATTTTTATTCCTTGCTATTTGCTCCTGCTTAGTAATAAATAAATTATTTAGCCTCTGTTTTGGTTGTGTTTTTTTGTGTTTAATTAATGTTTGTGCCAAGTAGAACCGTTGGGAGGACTTGGGGAAAGTCTTGTTGAACTTGCTGTAAAAAACAGAAACTTTAGCGCTCACGAGGACTGCTGTAATTTTTATTTGAAAAGTGCTATTTAGTTAATTCTTTTTGAGGATGATTAATAGATAAATTCCTCATGTCCAGCTATTTATTTTAGAATTTTTGGGGTTCCAGATCTTGCGCTAGCTACAGATTACTACAGACTGTTCTGTTTTTGACAGATTCTGTTTTGCGTGTGTTGTTTGCTTATTTTGATGAATCTATGGCTAGTAAATTGGTTTATAAACCATATAGAAGTTGGAGTACAGTAGGTATAACACCCATATAAATAAATAATGAGTTCATTACAGTACCTTGAAGTGGTATTTTGTTTTCTTTCGCTAACGGAGCTCACGAGATTTTCTACTTTAAGTTTTGTGTTGTGAAGTTTTCAAGTTTTGGGTAAAGATTTGATGGATTATGGAACAAGGAGTGGCAAGAGCCTAAGCATGGGGATGCCCATGGAACCCCCAAGATAATCTAAGGACACCTAAAAGCCAAATCTTGGCGATGCCCCAGAAGGCATCCCCTCTTTCGTCTACTTCTATCGGTAACTTTACTTGGAGCTATATTTTTATTTACCACATGATATGTGTTTTACTTGGAGCGTCTTGTATGATTTGAGTCTTTGCTTATTAGTTTACCACAATCATCCTTTCTGTACACATCTTTTGAGAGAGCCATACATGATTTGGAATTTGTTAGAATACTCTATGTGCTTCGCTTATATCTTTTGAGTTATATAATTTTGCTCTAGTGCTTCACTTATATCTTTTAGAGCACAGTGGTGGATTTGTTTTATAGAAACTATTGATCTCTCATGATTCACTTAGATTATTTTGAGAGTCTTAATAGCATGGTAATTTGCTTAAAATCCTAATATGCTTGGTATGCAAGATTAATAATAAAACTTTCTTATGAGTGTGTTGAATACTAAGAGAAGTTTGATACTTGATGATTGTTTTGAGACATGGAGGTAATAATATCAAAGTCATGCTAGTTGAGCAGTTGTGAAATTGAGAAATACTTGTGTTGAGGTTTGCAAGTCCCGTAGCATGCACGTATGGTAAACGTTATGCAACAAATTTGAAACATGAGGTGTTATTTAATTGTCTTCCTTATGAGTGGCGGTCGGGGACGAGCGATGGTCTTTCCCTACCAATGTATCCCCCTAGGAGCATGCACGTAGTACCGAGGTTTTTGATGACTTGTAGATTTTTGCAATAAGTATGTGAGTTATTTATGACTAATGTTGAGTCCATGGATTATACGCATTCTCACCCTTCCATCCTTGCTAGCCTCTTCGGTACCGTGCATTGCCCTTTCTCACATTGAGAGTTGGCGCAAACTTCGCCGGTGCATCCAAACCCCATGATATGATATGCTCTTTCACACATAAACCTCCTTATATCTTCCTCAAAACAGCCACCATACCTACCTATTATGGCATTTCCATATCCATTCCGAGATATATTGCCATGCAACTTTCCATCATTCCGTTCATCATGACACATTCATCATTGTCTCATTTCTTAGCATGATCAAGTAGTTGAGATAGTATTTGTGGCAAAGCCACCGTTCATAATTCTTTCATACATGTCACTCTTGGTTCATTGCATATCCCGGTACACCTCCAAAGGCATTCATATAGAGTCATCTTTGTTCTAGTATCGAGTTGTAATAATTGAGTTGTAAATAAATAGAAGTGTGATGATCATCATTTTCTAGAGCATTGTCACAAGTGAGGAATATAAAAAAGTAGGAAAGGCCATAAAAAAGAGAAGGCCCAAAAAAGAGAAAGGCAAAAAAAAAGAAAAGACCCCAAAAAAATGAGAGAAAAAGAAAGAAGGGACAATGTTACTATCCTTTGCCACACTTGTGCTTCAAAGTAGCACCATGATCTTCATAGTAGAGAATCTCTCATGTTATCACTTTCATATACTAGTGGGAATTTTTCATTATAGAACTTGGCTTGTATATTCCAACAATGGGCCTCCTCAAGTGCCCTAGGTCTTCGTGAGCAAGAAAGTTGGATGCACACCCACTAGTTTCTTTTGTTGAGCTTTCACACATTTATAGCTCTAGTGCATCCATTGCATGGCAATCCCTACTCCTTGCATTAACATCAATCGGTGGGCATATCCATAGCCCATTGATTAGCCTCGTTGATGTGAGACTTTCTCCTTGTTGTCTTCTCCACATAACCCCCCTCATTATATTCTATTCCACCTATAGTGCTATGTCCATGGCTCGCGCTCATATATTGCGTGAAAGTTTATAGGTTTGAGATTACTAAAGTATGAAACAATTGCTTGGCTTGTTATCGGGGTTGTGCATGATGATAGCATTCTTGTGTGACGAAAATGAAACATGACTAAACCATGTGATTTTGTAGGGATGAACTTTCTTTGGCCATGTTATTTTGAGAAGACATAATTGCTTAGTTAGTATGCTTGAAGTATTATCATTTTTATGTCAATATGAACTTTTGTCTTAAATCTTTCGGATCTGGATATTCATACTACAATTAAGAAGAATTACATTAAAATTATGCCAAGTAGCACTCCGCATCAAAAATTCTGTTTTTATCATTTACCTACTCGAGGACGAGCAGGAATTAAGCTTGGGGATGCTTGATACGTCTCCAACGTATCTATAATTTTTGATTGCTCCATGCTATATTATCTACTATTTTGGACATTATTGGGCTTTATTATCCACTTCTATATTATTTTTGGGACTAACCTATTAACCGGAGCCCAGCCTAGAATTGATGTTTTTTGCCTGTTTTAGGGTTTCAAAGAAAAGGAATATCAAACAGAGTCCAAAAGGAATGAAACCTTCGGGAATGTGACTTTCTCGCCGAATAGAACTCAGGAGACTTGGACCCTACGTCAAACCAAATAACAGGAGGCCACGAGGTAGGGGGCGCGCCTGCCCCCCCAGGCGCGCCCTCCACCCTCGTGGGCCCCTGTTGCTCCACCGACGTACTTTTTCCTCCTATATATACCCACATACCCCCAAACGATCAGAACAAGAGCCAAAACCCTAATTCCACCACTGTAACTTTCTGTATCCACGAGATCCCATCTTGGGGCCTGTTCCGGAGCTCCGCCGGAGGGGGCATCGATCACGGAGAGCTTCTACATCAACACCATAGCCCCTCCGATGAAGTGTGAGTAGTTTACTTCAGACCTACGGGTCCATAGTTAGTAGCTAGATGGATTCTTCTCTCTTTTTGGATCTCAATACAATGTTCTCCCCCTCTCTTGTGGAGATCTATTCGATGTAATCTTCTTTTTGCGTTGTGTTTGTTGAGATAGATGAATTGTGGGTTTATGATCAAGTCTATCTATGAATAATATTTGAATCTTCTTTGAATTCTTTTATGTATGATTGGTTATCTTTGCAAGTCTCTTAGAATTATTAGTTTGGTTTGGCCTACTAGATTGATCTTTCTTGCAATGGGAGAAGTGCTTAGCTTTGGGTTCAATCTTGCGGTGTCCTTTCCCCGTGACAGTAAGGGCAGCAAGGCACGTATTGTATTGTTGACATCGAGGATAACAAGATGGGGTTTTCTTCATATTGCATGAGTCTACCCCTCTACATCATGTCATCTTGCTTAAGGCGTTACTCTGTTTTTAACTTAATACTCTAGATGCATGCTGGATAGCGGTCGATGAGTGGAGTAATAGTAGTAGATGCAGGCAGGAGTCGGTCAACTTGTCTCAGACGTGATGCCTATATACATGATCATACCTAGATATTCTCATAACTATGCTCAATTCTGTCAATTGCTCAACAGTAATTTGTTCACCCACCATAGAATACTTATGCTCTCGAGAGAAGCCACAAGTGAAACCTATGGCCCCCGGGTCTATCTTTATCATATTAATCTCCTATTACTTAGTTATTTAGTTTGCTATTTACTTTGCCTTTATTTTACTTTGCATCTTTATCATAAAAATACCAAAAATATTATCTTATCATATCTATCAGATCTCACTCTCGTAAGTGGCCCTATAGGGATTGACAACCCCTATTTGAGTTGGTTGCGAGGATTTATTTGTTTTGTGCAGGTACGAGGGACTCGCGCATAGCCTCCTACTGGATTGATACCTTGGTTCTCAAAAACCGAGGGAAATACTTACGCTACTTTGCTGCATCATCCCTTCCTCTTCAGGGAAAACCAACGCAGTGCTAAAAGAGGTAGCAGACACTACTGCTAATTTTGAAAGTGGCCACATGGCAGGCCCCGCTTAGCAGTAACACATGCCCTGGAAGCTCGCTGCTGCTATATTATTAGCAGTAGCATGGTTTACGACCAGCGCTACTACTAAGTCGCCGCATATACCACCTTTTTCCTCTCCCCCCTCCCCTATATCCTCTCCTCACTTTCCCCTACCTCCCACCTCCTCTCTCCCTCACTTTGCTTATTCCTCACTACTTCTCCCCTCATTACTCTCCTTCTTCTACCTACCTTTCTCTCTCTTTATTACTCCTAGCTAACTACACCACCTCCATTAATGCATCTCCTTTCTCTTTTTCCTTCCCCCTCCACTAGTTGAAGTTTTATCCTCCCAAACTAGCTAGCTAGGTAGATGTAGCATTTAGTGAAGTGACCTATGTACCCCTAACTAGATTTAGCCTTGTCAAGAAGAGCTTTGTCCACTTTTGATCTCCCTGCTACATCATCATCTCCACCACGTGGTGTGCCCGATCTCGAGATACGCGATTAAAAATTAGTGCTTTTGCAAGAATGGAAATATGTGTATGTGTGTGCGATATGACATAATCGGGTGATATGATGGAAATTGTGTGTGTGGCATGAGTTGACGCCCAATCGTGCTTGTGAGTTGCCTATGTTTTGCCGAAATGTTGATTTATTTCCATTTCGGTGAATTTCGGGAAAACTCTATATGTCCTATTTTTTGGGAAGGTCATGCCAAATTTTTGTATGACTTTGATGCATGCATGCATTTTTATAATCAATTTGTTTATTATTACCATGCAGGTGTTCATGATGGTCAGTGGAACGATGGTGGACAGGTGGTTGCGGTCGGCGGTGCAGGACATGAAATAAAATAACCTGACACAGGTTTTATGTCCGTGTCGAAGATGCAAAGGAATAGTTTGGCTCGACCCCTATGACGATGGTCGTGTCGAAGCGCACCTGCTCATGACTGGTTTCATGGATGGCTATACTCGGTGGATAATTGAAGATGAGGATGATGATGTTGAGGATGCCGACGGGGCAGGCAATGACGACACGGGGCAAGACGAAGAGATGATTGATAATGGCGGTGGGGAAGAGGCTGGACATGTCAGCGGAGAAGGGAGCGGACATGGCGACGGAGAAGGGGGCGGACATGGTGGCGGAGAGAACGTCGACTCTGATATGTCTCCAACGTATCTATAATTTCTGCAGTATTCTTGCTGTTATTTTATCATTCTTGGGTACAATCATTTTATAGCAACTTTATATCATTTTTTGGGACTAACCTATTGACCCAGTGCCCAGTGCCAGTTGCTGTTTTTTGCTTGTTTTTTACATTGCAGGAAAACAATATCAAACGGAGTCCAAACACCGTGAAACTTTACGGAGATTTTTTTGGACCTGAAGGAATCCAATGGGCCAGAGCTGCACCTGGGGGTGCCCCGAGGGGGGCACAACCCACCAAGGCGCGCCAGGGTCCCCTGGCGCGCCCAGGTGGGTTGTGCCCTGATGCGTCTCCAACGTATCTATAATTTTTGATTGCTCCATGTTGTTTTATTATCAATCTTGGATGTTTTATAATCATTTTATATCATTTTTTGGTACTAACCTATTGACATAGTGCCAAGTGGCAGTTGCTGTTTTTTCCATGTTTTTTACATCGCAGAAAATCAATATCAAACGGAGTCCAAATGCCACGAAACTTTATGGAGATTTTTTATGGGCCAGAAGGAAGGCAATAGGCTCTGGTTGCACTTGCGGGGGGTTCCCCGAGGGGGGCACAACCCACCAGGGCGCGCCAGGAGGCCCAGGCGCGCCCTGGCGGGTTGTGCCCACCTCGGGTGCCCCCCGGACCGCCTCTTTGCTCTATAAATACCACAATATTCCAGAAACCCTAGAGGCATCGATGAAATATTGATACGTCTCCATAGTATCTACTTTTCCAAACACTTTTGGCCTTGTTTTGGACTCTAACTTGCATGATTTGAATGGAACTAACCCGGACTGATGTTGTTTTCAGCAGAATTGCCATGGTGTTATTTTTGTGCAGAAATGAAAGTTCTCGTAATGACCTGAAACTTCACGGAGAATATTTCTGGAATATATAAAAAATACCGGCAAAAGAATCAACATCAGGGGGGCCACACCCTGTCCACGAGGGTGGGGGC